>NC_046158.1:100286132-100574960 GCF_011064425.1 Rattus rattus
AAATTTGTATAGATAATATTATTGTTTGTTATTAAACTAGTTAAAATTGTAAATATATCCCTGTTACATTTTTCAGGTGACTAACACTGAAAGAAACCGATTTCACTGAAGTATAATCAATAGGGCAGAATCTGCCTATTTTACCTAAATATTCCCAGTGTACATGCTGAGTTTTGACAAACATGGAAATATCTCTGTGATCAGGATATAGATGGGGGTTGGAGAGTTGGCTTAGCACTGAGCAAACACAAGGACCCGAGTTTGAATCCTTAGTGCCTATGTAAAAAGCCAGGCATGGTGGCATACGACTGTAGCCCCAGCACTAGGGATGAGGTTGTAGGAAAACATAGCTCTGACAAGACCTGCAGGCTGGACAGTCTTGCGTGAATTCTAGATTCAGCAAGAAACCTGTTCAAAAACTAAGATACAGAATGATGAGGAAGATACTTAAAGTAGACCTCTGACCTCCACATGCACATGTATGGGCATACCTGTACACACACACGCCCACGCGCACACACACACACACACACACACACACACACACACACACACACACACACTTCAAAGTTTCCACAAGTCTCTTTACAGTTAGTTCTTTCTGTGTAGCTCCAGTCCCTCCTGCTGGCTAATCTGCTTTATTTCACTTTTGATACATCTTTGCAAATGTTTGATTTAATGCAGATCACACATTACTGTATTGTGCGTCTCGACTCCTGTACAAAGCACGGTGCTTCCTTTGATTCACCTTTGTTGCACGTAGCAATAATTTGTTTAATGAATATATCATAATGTGTTTATCTATTCTCCAGGCTGATGAGCTTTTAGATCACACTTCAGGGATATTATAAATAAAGTTGTGTGGATCTGTGGGGTTGAAGATGTGCCATTTAATTTTATAAGAAACTATCGATGCTTTTTCTTCCTCAAGTGGTTGAAAGCCTCTCCACGTGCTTCTTGGCCATTCCTAAGATATATTTAATCTTTTGACCATACTTCTGTTGATTGCTTTAACATTAAATTATAAGTGGACAATCCTTTATTAGCCATGCTTGTTAAAAAGGATTTAAAGAAACAAAACAAGACAGGACAAAACAGTGTGTCTGTGTATGAGTTGGTTTCCCTACGTGCGGCTTTCAACAGAGGCCAGAAAAAGGTACTGGTTCCCCTGGTTCTGGAGATATGGGCAGTTGTAAGTTGTCTGACGTGGGTGCTAGAAACAGAGCAAGAAGAAGTACTACGTGCTCTTAAGCTCTGAGCCATCTTTCCAGCCACAAGTTGCTTTTTGGACGGTTTCTTTTGTTTGTTTGTCTGTTGGTTTGTTTTGGATACAGAATCTCATGTAGCCCAAGCTGGCCAAGAGTGCTTACGTGGCCAGAAGTGATCTTGAGCCCCTGATCCTGTTGTTTACACCTCCAAAGTGTTAGGATTATAGGCATTTACCTGACTTAAAACATTAAACAGCAGCCACAGCAACAGCAAAATCAGGATCTCATTATATTGCTCAGGCCGGCCTTGAACTTAGGATCTTTCTGCTTCAACCTACTGAGTACCAGAATTACAGGTGTGTACTACTGCTCCAACTGAATTTTAATTGACACATTTTTGTATGTATTTATAGGATACAATATGATATCCACTGCACGTATGCAACATATAAAAATTAAACCATAGTAAACAGAATTTATATCTCCTCAAACATTTATCACTTTTTGAGCTCTTTTAGTTGTATAAAAATATATAATAAAACCTATGGGGCTGGAGAGATGGCTCAGCAGTTAAGAGCACTGACTGTTCTTCCAGAGGTCCTGAGTTCAATTCCCAGCAACCACATGGTGGCTCACAGCCATCTGTAATGGGATCTGATGCCCTCTTCTGGTGTGTCTGAAGACAGCTACAGTGGACTCATATAAAATAAATAAATTAAAAAGAATCTGTGGCTGTAGCTCAGTAATAGAGTGCTGGCTTAACATGTACAAAGCCCTGGGTTCAGCACTGCCAACAAAACAAAACCAAACCACTGGAACATATATGTACATATAATATATAATAAATTATTGCAGATTACAATTACCATATTGGGATATTAAACTCTGAAATTAATATCTATCTCATTGTACTTTGGTACCTGTTATTCAATATCATTCTACCCTATTCTGTTTATATGAAGCAAACTTCCTTAGCTTCTACATATTAAAAAAAATATCCATCTGTTATGGAATTCTATTATTGTAGACTACAATATAAATTAATTACTTTCAAATGTGAAATTAAAGGTTGTTTACAAAGTATAAGCCTGGTTTTATCTCATTTATTTAATTACTTATTTATTTAGATTTTTGAGACAGTGCTGTACTGAGACTTGCTCTGTAGACCAGGCTGTCCTCAAACTCAGAGATCCACCTGCCTTTGCCTCCTGAGTGCTGGGATTAAAGGTGTGGGGCGATCTTTTTTAAAGATGTATTTTTTTATTATATAAGTACCCTGTAGCTGTCTTCAGACACACCAGAAGAGGCCATCAGATCTCATTACAGATGGTTGTGAGCCACCATATGAATGCTGGGATTTGAACTCAGGACCTCTGGAAGAGCAGTCAGTGCTCTAAATCACTGAGCTGTCTCTCTAGCCAAGCCTGGTTTTATAATTACCAGATTCAACTGTCATAAAGTTACTTTGTTAGATCTCCATAAACATTTCTAAATGCTTGCTCTCAGTGTCTGTATTATCTTGTCCCAGGCGGGCAAGCACATAATTTGTAGACTAAATTCTGAAGCGCAGTGGCAGATACCACTGCTTTAATGTCTCACTGCATGCTAAACCAAACACAATCTCTACCAGGTACCTCAGTCTTACCAAGCTCTAACAGATAGTCATTCATACACAAGCAACCACCTGTATTTAATCTACCTTTGCTTTCTCTGTGTACCCAAAGTGAACATCTCATATATGTTAATATCCCAACTGAGACACTCTCCTTAGACACTCTCCTTAGGAAGATTTCCTAGGGCACCCTCACCTAATTTTTATACTTTTGGTATTAGTAAAGGTTCACATTATTTATATTTTTCCTTCAGTAGAACATAAGTTACTTCAGAGAAAAGTCTGATTTTATCCTAAAGATAAAAATGTCTGGAAATAGCGAAATGGACACCAAGCAACAGAAAGTATGTGAGAGGGCTGGAGAGATGGCTCAGAGGTTAAGAGCACTGACAGCTCTTCCAGAGGTCCTGAGTTCAAATCCCAGCATTCACATGGTGGCTCACAACCATCTGTAATGGGATCTGATGCCCTCTTCTGGTGTGTTTGAAGACAGCTACAGTGTACTTCTATATAATAAATTAATAAATCTTTAAAAAAGAAAGAAAGGAAGGAAGGAAGAAGAAAGAGAGAAAGAATACAAGAACCTTCCTGGCTAAGGGTTTGTGCATATGGGGAGAGAAAAGCACTATGGTGGTATTTCTTACTGTGGGACATTGCATTCACCTCTTCTCTTCCCTGCTATCTCATTTTCTAACCAGGCCCATCTCAACTAACTCTGGATCCTAAAACAGCTCATCCAAATCTGGTGCTATCCAATAGCCGGACCAGTGTGTGCCACGGTGATGTTAAACAGGTAATGCCTGATGACCCAGAGAGGTTTGATTCAAGTGTGGCTGTGCTGGGCTCAAAAGGCTTCACCTCTGGGAAATGGTACTGGGAAATAGAAGTGGCAAAGAAGACAAAATGGACGATTGGAATCGTCAGAGAGTCTATCATTCGGAAGGGGAGCTGCCCTCTGACTCCAGAGCAAGGATTCTGGCTTCTAAGACTAAGGAACCAAACGGATCTAAAGGCCCTGGATCTGCCCTCATGCAGTCTGAACCTAGGTGATCTCAGAAGGGTGGGCGTGTACCTGGATTATGAGGGAGGGCAGGTGTCCTTCTACAATGCTACGAACATGACCCATCTTTACACCTTCACTAGTGTTTTCCTGGAGAAACTTTTCCCCTACTTGTGCCCCTGCCTTAATGACGGTGGGGAGAATAAAGAGCCATTGCACATCGTACATCCACAGTGATTAAGTTATACTATTGTATAAATTCAGGGCGTTATTAAAGTATTGAAATAGTTCACCAATTTCACTGGACTCTCTTTCCACTCTATGGAGAACTCTGAAATAACGGAAGCAGGATTCACAAACCGACTTACAATTCAGTTTCCCACCCAGATTTTGCTGGAGCCATTCAAGATAACATTCTGCTTCTCTGAGGTCTTCTAAGACACAAGAGTACCCGGAGTGTACTCCTCATGTCTTGTCTCTGGAGCAAAGTGCGAGGTGATTCTGTGATGTTAGGAACCCTCTTCGATTGGGCCTGAAAGGTCTTCCTCACTGGCTGCCAGCATGATTTTAAGAGGATGGATTTTCACATCCGCGCTCTTACTCCTGTTGAATTATCTTTTTTTTCCCCCAGAGCTGGGATTTCATTATAAAATTCCACCTTGTCAGTTTTCTACAACATGTTGCTTTAAATCTGAAAATTTGCTCCGGCGACCTAAAGTGGAAAATGGCCCGAATTAGCTCATCATCTTGTCTTCCTGCAATCCTCCTAACATGTTTTTTGGCCTATTAAATCTCAGGCTCCTTCCCCTCCTTTCAGTTCCTTCCTCCTGCTTTATTCATAAGTGGTACCTATTTCTCCTATATTAAAACACACCCATATTTCTATCTGCATTTGACTCTGTCCCTTTTCACCAGTCCTGCCTGTATTTATTTATTTATTTATTTATTTTGACCCCACTTTCCTCAGTATGTTCATTCTTCAGCCCGTCCCTTCTTCTGAGGTCCACAGTTCTCAATACCCACAGTACTCTCAGTGAAATGGCCCTATTTCCTCTCCTTGAAACTCCCTTGCTAAACCCGTCTTTCTATACAATGTGTGCATTTACAACATGATTTCAGTAACTAGCATGACGCCTGTGCACACATATGTATCCGAGCATGTGCCTGCCACACGGATGATGCCTGTGGAGTGCCAAAGAGGATGCTGCGTCCCCGAGAGCTGGAGTTATAGATGGTTGTGAGCTTGCCTGATGTGGCTGCTGGAAGCAAACATGGGTCCTCTGAAAGAGCAGTGAATGCCCTGACCACTGGGCCATTAGTACAGCCCCGTCCTGTGTCTTCTAAGGACCTCACGTCAATCAAATGGTTGTGAGAACTCATTTTGAGCCTGGAACTTTGCTTGGTATTGTCCCCTATCAACAAACATACCTTTCTTAATTATTTAAGAAAACATCAAAAATGCATAATAATAAAGGCAGGTGACAGATAGGTCCAGGTTTTCTGAGAATGATAATAAAGTTACTAATTAAATAACAGATAAGCTTGAGAACCCAAACATAACACTGGAGGCTCCTGTGCGCCTCTTTCACTCGTCAGGTATTTACTCCTCTGGAGAGGTGGCTCAGTGGTTAATGGCAGTTCCTGCTCTTGCAGAGGACCCAGGTTCAATTCTCAGAACCCACGCGGCTTCTTACAACCATCTGTCATTTCAGTCTCAGGGGATCTGATGTTTTCTTCTGCCTTCCTCCGGTTCCTGAACACACATGGTGTGCACACTCAGACACACACACACCCATAACAAATAAGTAGATAGCAGTATGTTTTACATAAAAACTCTTCTAACGACAGAAACTATAGATGTTTTTATACATGCATATTGCATTTCTATTTTGAAAATTCAAAGATTCCTAAATTATATATTTTCATTTGACCACTTCTTTTGAACTTGAAAATAAAGGATATGGTGTTGTTTTTCTTCCTGGGCTTTTTGAAAATTCAAAATTACAGTGTTCGATGATGTATTCCTTTCCTTATTCACGGTTTCATATCTCACAGTTACGACGGTCAACTATAGTCTGAAAATATCATGAGAAACCCCAGACGTAAATGGTTCGGTCATTTAAAATTGTTCTGAGCGCTGAGGGTGCAACTCAGTGGCAGAACGCTTGCTTCTCATGTCTGAGGCTCTGGTTCACTCCCCAGCACTGCATAAATAATTAAATAAAATCTGCATTTCTGAGTAGTATGATAAAATCTTATGTCTTCCAGCTTCTCCCACTCAGGATAGAGCTGCATAGCCACAATATATATACTAACTCTGTCGATGTGGCTAAGGGAAAACACATTAACTTGTGCTCAATATATTTTTGCAATTGTTCTAATTTATTAATTGTCAATGTCTTACCTCATTTATAAGTTAAATTCTGCCATAGCTATATACCTACAGGGGTGGAAAGCACTATAGTATATGTAGGGTCGAGTACCATTGGCTTCTAGCATCTACCTGGTGTAAAAACGCAGTAATTCGGGATAACTAGAGGGGAAAGTCAGTTACTGCCATGCCTGATGACCTGAGTTCGATCCTTAGGACGCACACGGAAGGAGAACCGACTCCTTGAAGTTGTCCTCTGACCTCCACATGCAAACTGTGTCATCCCTCAAGTTAAGAAATAAAGGTAATTTAAAAACTTGAAGGAGAGACTGCAATTTAAATACCCGGTGTACAGTGATCGTTTTTATTTTTCCTTTTTGTTATCATTGCTACTAGCAACTAAGTTGCCACAAACATTCTCTGTGTGCACGGGAGTAAGAGTTTCCCTAAGTGTGTATCTGATAAGCATTTGGTGACATTACTTCAGTTAAGGCTGAACTGTTTCTCAAAGCGATAGTACAGGATGTACAATCTCACTAGGAGGGCAGTAGGAATTTCCATGACTCTGCCTTTGCCAACCCACTTGTTATTAATAAGGTCAACACATAATGGTATCTTGTGGTTTTAATTTGCCTTTCCCTAACTACTATGTGACTAGGCATCTTTTTGTGGGTTTGCTGGTCATTTGTGGGTCTTTTACCGAAAAGTCTATTCAAGTATTTGCTAAATTTTCTGATTGGATCATTTCTCCCTTAATGTCTCATAAGGCTGCTTATATATTCCGGACACTAATCCTCTGTCCTTTGGATACCTTCCCCATTTTGTGACTTGTGTATATTCACTCTAATTATGGTGACTTTGATGAGGAGAAGTTTAATAGAGTCAAACTGATGTATTTTTTTTTTCTTCTGTCATGCTCAATGCTATGTCTCAATTTAAAAAACCCTTTGCCTGGAGCCAAAACCATTCTCTGGTGTTCTGTGTGTCTTGAGATTGTTTGCCTCTCATACTTAAGTGCTCACTGGTTCAAACAAATAAAAAATAACAAGTATGAGTTTGTACGTGTCTAATTATAACACACAAAAATTTAAGACATATAAGAATTAATTGCACATCCACAACATTTGTACATGGGTTTCCTGCTACCTGACAGAGAATCACACACTATGAGTAATTTGACCCAATAAACAGACAGAATACTGTATTCTAGAACATCAGATTGCTTCAGGGCATTTTTTTTAAAGATATAACCTTACAGGCCATATACTTCCATTATATAGAAAATGCTAACAAATTTCAAAAGATCTCATCAAACAGACTAGTATTTTATTTTAATGCAGCGACGCCACAAACAACTATATTTAGAATTAGAAAATCACACATATTTGCAAATTTTAAAATCTATCAGTATGTATGCTGAGCTTTGGTCTGCTGCTCTGTGTTGCAATGCTAAATGCTGGCCCTAGTTACCCCCAGGGATGAGGAGATTCTCACACAGACTCAAGTGATGCTATGGAACCTTGCCCCCAAGTTATCCCTCATTGGTGAATAAGATGCTTATAGCTGTGAAGAAGACAGGTAGGCGGGGTTTCAGTTCCCCGGGGTTGGGGGTCTAAGGAGAGACATCAACAAGGGGAGAAGAGAAGGTGGAGAGAGGAGACACCATGGGGTAGGTGAGTCATGAAAACACGGCCACGAGGGCTGCCCAATTGGTGTCAAGAGCTGCCTAGATGGAACATGGCAAGTTATAACTCGGGGTTACTGGCGGGGAAGTAGACATAACACATAGAGGGTAGATGCCTGTCCCCCAGCCCTGGTGCCTTTAAGGCTTACTATAAAGGTTGTGTGTCTTTTATCTGGGAACTGATATGTCATATTCACATTTGGGGGTCGAAGCAGAGGATCGCAGATCTAAGGCGAACCTATAAATCATATGAAGACCTCAGAAACAAGAAAATTCGAACAACCCTCTGTACAGAATACTATCCTGAAATCTGAGATTAGGTTAGACTGAGCAAGAGAAATAACATCTCAAAAAACCTGTCACCCTCAGTTTAAGAGGGACTTCCTAGCCTCATTCTTCTCCTTCCTTCCTTGTGCTTCCCCTCCTTACTTACTCATCTGCTTTACAATCCTGGAAAACAAGCCCAGGCCTTGCACTGCACTCTGCCAATGAGTTACAGTCCCGTCTGGGCAGTGTTTTAGTTTAAGAACTTAAGACCACAGGCTGGAGGTGGTAACTTAGCTGGTGGTGCTTGCCTAGCAAACACAAAACCTTGGGGGAAGGCCTCTAACAAGCCAAGCACGGCAAACATGGTGTCAGGAAATCTTGCCTTCCCTCTCCCTTGAAAACCATTGGATTCCCTTAGTTAGGCACGTCTACATTCCTAAAACTAGCCACCGAGTCTTCTTTATTTGGTTACTTCCTTATGCATGACTCATTCCTGAGCCTGACCACCAGGGTCCAGCTACCAAAATTTGTACTTTGGCTACACTAAAATGTCTAATCAGGAGGTCCTTGTCAACTCCTCCTAGTACAGATTTCCCCTCTTCTCCTTAAAAGCTGCTCCTGCAACGACACCGGATGCTGTCTTTGCCCAATCCAGAGGCACCCACCACCACCACACAGTCCCTTCTTGGGTAATAAAATCTTTGCCAAGAATTTGGTGTCTGGGTGTGGAGCGGTGGACCGTGAGAGGAAACCTGGTAAAGAAGAGCTGGGTTGGAAGCCCTGGGACCTAAAGGGGCTGTAGGAGCTTCACCTGCTTCCAACACCAGGCTCCTGTAGACACAATTAGCCACAGCCCTCACCAGAGAGACTTGTGACCATCAGTCACAGAGAAGCCCCTCCACATGTAAATGAGGCATCCCTAACATCTCAGGCCAAACCAACAGGAAGCACCTGCTCTCAGAACCCAACTCACCCCCTGTACATAAGATCCTATCCAGAAGGAGTAAAGGCGTGTGTGTGTGTGTGTGTGTGTGTGTGTGTGTGTGAGAGTGAGAGAGAGAGAGAGAGAGAGAGAGAGAGAGAGAGAGAGAGATGACATCACCTGAGAGCAGCTGTAACACTTCCTGAAAAGAGAACCATCTCCTGAAGCTTTTGCTGCTAAAAGTTCTTCTGCACCTCAGCTTGATAACCAGCCCGCCACCAGCTCAGCTCAGCTCAGCTCAGTGCAGCCAGTGTAGTCCTGGAGCAGCAGCAGAGGCTGGGGAGGCAGCAGCAGCAGCGGCAGCAGCAGCAGCACCGGAGCAACAGGGGCCAGTTGCACTTATCCCTCCCTGCTTTTCCCCTTAGCTTGAATGCTCCTGCCAGGCCCCGCTAGAGACCTCCAAGGATAGCGTCCGGTGCACAGACTGGCATTTGGGTGTGTTCTCTGTTGACTCCACTCTTCTATCCTCAACAATACATAAACTGAACATAGTGACAAAGGCCTTGATCACAGCACTCTGATGGGATTGGCAGGAGAACCAGAAATACAAAGCCACATTTAGTTGAAGTTCAAGATCAGATAGACAAGACTGTCTCAAAATAACCAAAAGAATATGATAGAGAGGAGGGATAAGATGGTTCAACGGGTAGAAAGCTCTTTCCACCAATCCTGACCACCTGAGTACAATCCCTGGAACTCACCAAGTAAAGAATCAGCTCCTCCCTCTGACTCACCTCGTGTGTGTGTGTGTGTGTGTGTGTGTGTGTGTGTGTGTGTGTGTGTGTGTGTGTGTGTGTGGTGTGTGTCTGCACGCGCGCTCATGCGTGTGCGCACGAGCGTGCACACTCCTGTCAAAATAAGTACAAGGAAAATGACACCATCACTACATTTAAAAATAATGCTAAGGATTGGAAAGATACCTCAGGGTTTAAGAGCACTGACTACTCTGTCAAAGGATCCAGGTTCGGTTTCCAGCACTCACATGACGGCTCACGATGACCTGTGACTCCTGTTCATTACCCTCTTCTTGCTTCAGTAGGCCAGCCTGGCAGTTACATCAGCATGCTACCAAATACGGAGGTTCGAGCCATCCTATATTATATGAAACTGTCTTTAAAAGTTATATATATACAGTTATTACTCAGGGTTTAAAACTCACCAGGTCCTGCTACCTTTGTCCTCTGCAGCTATTCTCTCAGCATCCTGTTGTCTGCTTCCTGAGGACTTTCCCGCCCTTTCCCCCTTGAGAACCAATCATCAAGCTTAGCTTTGGACCAATCAGCGGTCTCATCTCTAAGCCCCGCCCAGGAGCCTGGGAGTCAGGTGGCGCCATGTTCCAGGGGCAGCGTGGTTGGTTCTGCCGCAGTGTCAGTCAGGACCTGAGGCAGTTCTGGGGTAGGAAGATGGGTGGGGCAGGGCGCGGGAGCCAGAGCATCCTCCTGTTGAAGCCCCCAGCCAGGGGGGCACCTGCCCTACTTGGTGCTCACCTGTGCTCTTGCCTCCACAGTGGACCAAGGTGGGATGGTCAGTGACGCCCAGGCCGCCGACTTCCTGTTCAGCTGTGATGCCTCGCACCCTGACA
Source organism: Rattus rattus (assembly GCF_011064425.1). NCBI lineage: Eukaryota > Metazoa > Chordata > Mammalia > Rodentia > Muridae > Rattus > Rattus rattus. The sequence continues at coordinate 100,296,839 of NC_046158.1, forward strand.
CCCTGAGGTACCCCAGGGCCACGCTAGAGCCTTTTCTGTCATCGGGTGCCCAGAGTCTCGAATGGAAGTAGCAGCCCAGTTATCGACTTTGGGGAACAGCAAGTTTGCAGCCCTAGATAGCATTCTCTTTTTCTTCCTTCTGCCCTGGTCTGCTAACGGAATCCTGGCTTCGAGTGTCCAGCTGTCACATGGAAACTTGTAGGCTGCTCCTACTCAGTCTGTCTCCTCAGATAGCACCTCAGCGCCCAACGCCGGGGTGTGTCCTGCACTTTGCAAGCTGAAAGCCTACCTATTACCTTTTTGGTTTTTGTTTGTTTCTTTGTTTTGTTTTGTTTTGTTTTGTTTTGTTTTGTGTGTGTTCATGTGTCAACAGTTTGAGTGAATTTATGTCTAAGACCACGCACGAGCAGGCTCTAGTAATGGTACTTCATCCTCATTGCTGCTGTTTAACAAGCACCATCATCACCCCAGGACTGTCACAGGAACTTCCTCAGAGATTACCCTGCCTCCATATGTGCTCTGCCATCTCCCTTCATAATTGGTAACTGTTTATTGAGCAGAGATCTACTCCTGGCCTCCCACCCCCACCCCCTTCAGATTCAGACTTAGTTAAAGCCTCTTTAAATGTCCATGTCTTTCTTAGTTTGTTTAATCAGCCTTAAGTGTTGTTATTGGTCCTTTATGTATGTCTTTTTTCCCCCCCTAATATCTTTTATCTCTATTTTCACAGGCCTAGAAAAAAATGTATTCTGCATGTAAAGGCTTCTCTGACTGTATCCCCATTCTTTACCTCAGAATTAATTTCTTTTAATGGCAGAGACTATGAGTAAAACTCATTGGGCTGCTGGCTTTCAGTACACTGTTGATAGCCAGCTAACTACTGTTTTAAGACTTTTCCTTTTCCTTTCTTTCTTTCTTTTTTCTTTTTCTTTTTTTTTTTTTTTTTTTTTGAGGCAGGGTCCCTCATCCATTTATTTATTGTGCATTGGTGTTTTGCCTGCATGCATGTCTGTATGAGGGCATTGGGTTACCTGTAAATGGAGTTACAGACAGTTGTGAACTATCATGTGGGTGTTTGGAATTGAACACAGGTTTCCTGGGAGAGCAACCAGTGCTCCTAACCACTGAGCCATCTCTCCAGCCCCTGTTTTAAGTCTTTTGTAAATTCATACAATCATTTACCAACTCTAAAGCTAAGATTTGCCTGCACTTAGGACCCCAAACTGGGTAATGTCACATACCTGAAATCGATTCATTCTTGCCAGTAACGAAGAATACGTCGTAAATATATTCTTCAGTGCTTGTAGTCTCCTACTCCCAGACTCTGTCTTACTTTTGAAAGTTTGAATACATTCCTGTTTATGTCACAACCTAGATTTCCTTTCTTCTAGAATCTATCAGAGCCTCGAGTACACGGAAGACAGTGCTACAGTTTTCCACGCCTACTATCTTGCTGCAGTAGCTAATGCTGAGAAGAAAAATTCAGTGGCCTTAGGCCATTTTGTCCTTCCTCCTGCATGTCTGCAAAAAGGTTAGCAACGATCATAAACCCATCAGTTTGCCAAACCCAGCCAATCCCTATTAAGATAACCATATTTAATTTGACCAATCTTTAATCTCAATCGGAAATTTTTGGTTTGGTTTTTAGCTTTTGGGGGTTGTTTTTATTTTATTTTTGACATTATCTCACTCCATATCGTAGCCTTCTGAGTACTGGGATTGTAGGTTGAGCTACTGTACCTACAGAGACTTTTGAATGATTTAATAATGATTTAATATAGGTGAAACAAACCTGAACTTGGAATCAGATACCTTGAGTGAATATTCTGGCTTTGTTCATTCACACATTCATTTAGCTTTCTTTGTTTGCCCGGTTACAACCCCGGTGCAACAGTGAATGAGACAGAGTCAAAGTAAAGTGCTCACCAGCTAGGATTCAACACTTAATACTTTTTGTTTGTTGAGGCATGGTCTTACTATGTAGCTCCGGTTGCCCCGGAACTCACTATATAAGCCAGGCTGGCCTCACACAAAATGTGTACCACCATGCTCGGCGTTTCGTGATCTAACATGCTATTGACTTCCAAGTGATTTTGAGGTCATAGATTAAGGTCTATGACATATGGTGAGGATTTAATAAATGTGTGCTTTGCTAGTGTTGCATCTCTTTAATTTTTCTTTAAATGCTTGCTATAATAACAAGCTCATATATTTATTTTTTCATTATACTTTTGTAAGTACTTTCACGTTGTTTCACCAACCTTATGAAGAGAGAAAGAAAAGTAAGGAAACTGCTTTTGAGGCTGGTCCTTTCTGTTTTCCCTGCTTGGAATGTGTTCTTATCATGTTTGTCCAGATAACCTGGATTATCTTCGTGTATCTCTTTTTGAAAGTCTTATGTTAGTTACCCATTTAAAAAAACAAAACTTGTTTTATTTAGTATGTGTGTGTTGCCTACATGTATGGCTGCGCACTACAGTGGTACCTGTGCTGTCCAGAAGAGGGCACCAATCAGGTCCTCAGGAGCTGGAGTTACAGATGGTTGTGAGCCACCCTGTGGGTCCTGGGAATTGGACCAGGGTCTTCTGGAAGGGCTTCTTAAGTGTTCTTAACCTCTGAGCTCTTTCTCCGGCTCCTGGTCACTCAGTTCTTGATGATGAGTTTTAGATTTTCTTTATGTCCATTTTTAGAAAGACAAACCAAAACCGTTCATAGATTTCCAGTGAGGAAAATATAAAAAGCAAAACAGAACAAACCCAAAATTTAAAGTTATTTTCATAGAATAGCCCTTAGAAATGTCAAAGATTGGTTTCTTGTAGCTAGTGTTCCAGCAGAACCTAGTTACAACACTTAGTTGTCTAAGTGGTTATGCAAATAAACTAATGACTTATGGTAAAATTGATTTGTTAAAAATAACCCCAAACCACTCTCTCATTCTTGAGAGAGGGTCTTGTTATGTCACTCTGACTGACCTGGTACCCAATTTTTTTACCTAATTTTGTAGCCCAGGCTAGCCTCAAATTCGTAGCCATTCTCCTGCCTCAGCCTCCCAAGTGTCAGGATTATAGACATAAGCTGCTGCTGCTGCTTCCTCCTCCTCCTCCTCCTCCCCCTCCTCCTCTTCCTCTTCCTCTTCCTCTTCCTCCTCCTCCTCCTCCTCCCCTTCTTGCCTTTTTCTCCTGTTCCTGCTTCTCCTACTTCTTTTTCTTTTTCTTCTTCTTCTCCTTCTTCTTCTTCTTCTTCTTCTTCTTCTTCTTCTTCTTTTTTCTTCTGATACAAGTTTTTCTTAGGTAGCTCCATCTGGCCTTAAATTCCCTTCAAAAATTTACGTTAAAAAAGCTTGTATTATAGAATGATTATCTGATTTATTAAACTTATTTTAAATTATCACTCCTATTTAATATTTCAGTTCTGCACACACAGACATCACACACCTGATGTAGAAAAAAAATCTACAGTAATGATTCACATAATGTACTGGAATTGTTCAAAGAGTGGAGTGGAAAATTTAATTCTTATGCTTTTTAATGCTCTGATTCAGTAGGAATCTGGGTTTTAAACAAGTATTTTAAGAGGTTATTTTGATTCAAGTAGAATAAACCTGATCTACAAGTTTCAGACTTTATATATAATATAGAAATTACTTTTTATTGGACTTGTTTTTCTCACTACAGAAATACGAAGAAAAATTGGTAGTTTTATTTGGGAACAAGATGAAAAATTTCAGATAGAAAAGGTAAGCGAAAATTAAAATACTTGACTGGGAAATACAGTTTCAAAATGTTTGAAGGCAGTATAATCTGTGACATATGCATCAACAGTGATTAAGGAATCCAGAGTGCATGCTTTTATGGAATATTATCTGGTTTGACATTGTTTTTACATAATACATTAAGCATTTTGTATAAATGAATCCATTCATTAAGAAACGAGTGCTCAGGGGTTGGTGATATAGCTCAGATGGTAAAATGTTTGTTTCACTTGCAAGAAGCCCTGGATTCCATCCTCAGCAAGTGTAAAATCCAGGCCTGGTAGCACAGGTTGTAATCCTAGCATTTGGGAGGTAGGGGCAGGAGGATTAGACGTTCAAGAAAGCCTGTCACTGATGCTGGAATAACTTTCATTGTGCTTAGTCTGTTGTGACCTAATGACTACACAATGTTATCTATGTAGCATTCTTATTTAGATGCTTAACCAAGATCCAATTATGAGTCAATCACATGAATCCAGGAAGTGACTGGATTCCACAAAGTCAACTGGCGTGGCCTGCATAGTGGTTGTTACAACAAAGGCAAGAGGATTGTTCTAAATGTGACATATAAACCTTGATCAGGCCAGGCATGGTGGCACATGCATTCCCCAGCACTTGGGAGGCAAAGGCAGGCAGATCTCTCTCTCTATGAGTCTAAGGACAGCCTGGTCTACAAAGCAAGTTTCAGGATAGCCAGGGCTGCTGACACAAACAACAAACAAACAAATAAACCTTGATCAGAATATAGTATTTGCCAGGCATGGTAGCACAGGCCCTTAATTCCAGCACCTGGGAGGCAGAGACAAGCAGATCTCTGAGAGTTCAAGTCCACCTTGATCTACATGGGAAAACTGATATTAGGTAATAATGATTTGTTATATTTTTAAGTATGTTAATGGTATTATTAAGATAAAAGGATATGTTTTTGAGAAAATTCATACTAGACCTTAAGGAATAGAAATGTTATATTTTTAAATGGTCTCACAAAATTGAAAAGAACTCACTCAAGGTAGCAAATTCCGAGTGTAAGGTATATAGTATTTTTGTACTATTTTATTTTTAAGACTTCTCAATATTTTAATTTTTCAGACTGAAACAATAGAGAGAAATCTATATTTCCACAGCCAGACAGTTAGTTTATATATTTCATCTTACTTTCATTAATTAAAATTTTACTTGTATGTGCATATGTATGTGCATGCCACAGTACACATGTGGAAGTCAGAGGACAACTTGGGGAAGCTGGTCCTCTCCCTTCACCCTGTGGGCTCCAGAACTAAACCTCAGGTTACCAGGATTGGCAGCAAGCACTCTTAATAGCTGAGCTATCTCCCTGGCCCACTAACTTGTTTTTGTTTCCCAGAGTGTCATCATTTGAAAAGAATAATCTCTCCAGGATCTTAGGCATGGAGGTGATAAGTTGTGAAAATATTTATTTTCTGATTTGCCAATGTTTCTACATAAGTGATGGTGGATTTTTTTTTATTATTTGTCAAATTATTCAGTATACCAGTACTGCTGTACTTAAAGGAAGCTAAAGGTTATTTAATTTTGTAAATAAAAATGCTGACACAAGCAGAAGTTTAGAAAAAAAAAAGTTTAGTTCACATAACCAGATGTTAGTACCATGGAACCAAATTTTTCTAGCCTCAGCCTAATTTAATGTGTTTTCTATGAAAAAGTTAGTGTGAGACCAGAGGGGTAGCTTAGAGCTGAAGACTACTTCCTGCGCTTTGAGAGGTCCAGCGTTCAGTTTACTGAAGTCCCAGAACCTATGGCAGGTGCCTCAAAACTGCCTGCATCTCTAGCTCAGGGGCTCTGATGAGCACTTCTGCCCTCTGTGGCGTATCTTGCACACACGTGACACACAGACACACAGGTAGACAGATAAATGAAAATTTTGATATAACATCCCCCTCTTTTTTGTTTGTTTGTTTGTTTATTTGAGACAGGGTTTCTCTGTGTAGCCCTGGCTGTCCTGGAACTCACTTTGTAGACCAGTCTGGCGTCAAACTCACAGAGATCCATCTGTCTCTGCCTCCTGAGGGCTGGGATCCATCACTGCCCAGCTAACATTCTTTTATTGATTATTGGCTAGGTATTACCTTTTGAAAAAGGATCTTGTCCATTCCTTCAAAATCATATAAATATTGCATATAACATATAAGCAGAAAGTTATGCTATCAAATGAAAACAAGATTAGTCTGGAAAGCAATTTGTAACATTATTATTGCTTAGGGAGGATTTATGATCTAAATACCAAACTTCTAATGACATTGTGTTAAATAGATTAGGAACAAGCATGTTAGTAGCTTGTGTTTTGGAAAAGCTTAGTACACTTTTAGTTCTCTCACAACTTCAGAGGTAAACATCGCCATCACCATTACTTTAAGATGGAGCAGCCGTTCATCTTCAGAGGTTTTGATTCGTAGCTTACAGGAAGTAGAAGGATACTGATGTCAGGAGTTCTAAGTTAGTCTTAAGTTTGTAATGCTTGGTTTCCTTCTCTTCCTTCCTTTCTATATTCTTCTTCCTCTTCCTTCAAAGTTCAGTTGCCTACCACGTCAATAACTGGCATTTAAAATTCTGGTCTTCCTTATGTTCTTCTAAAAGGATAGTTATATGAGTATGTATACAAAATTTCATAAACTTCCCTACCATGTTACAATGACTTGAAATAAAGCAACAAATTTAAATAATTTTTATATATTTTAACGTCATTTCAAAAATACCGATTACATAATAAGTGCGCTAAATTTTTAGACTGTGATTTCTTTTGCTATTTACAGCATAGCAGAGTAGCATCAAGTGTAAAGGGAAGCACTGGGCCAACAACAGAACACAAACAAGAGCTGTCCAGAAGGTATTGGTTACTGCGTATCATTGCTGTTCAAAGTGAATGTAGAAATCTTTGAGCTTGATCGTGTATACATAATGCATACTACATACATTCATACAGACAAAGTACTCGTGTGCATAAAAATAAATGATAACTACAAAGGTGATGGTGAAATATTGATGAGTCACGTAATGTCTGTCAGCCTCTAGCTTCCACATGCACGCTCACATATGTGCACACACACTAACACTCACACACTCATGCTCACATATGTGTGCACACACAGTAACACTCACACACTCATGCTCACATATGAGTGCACACACAGTAACACTCACACAAGCACACATCATATGGACAACAAGCCTGGTACATTTTAGCTGTAATTAGAGGGATTAAAATGAGCACCAGGCTAGCCTAGGCTACTTAGGTTACATAGGAAGACACTGTTGAGGTTTTTTGTTGTTGTTGTTGTTGTTGTTTTTTTGTTTTTTTGTTTTTTTTTTTTTTTGGAGCTGGGGACCGAACCCAGGGCCTTGCGCTTGCTAGGCAAACGCTCTACCACTGAGCTAAATCCCCAACCCCTGAGTTGTTTTTTAAAATGAAGTCCAATTATGTGACTATACCCTCAGATTCAGCTTTTTATTTTTTATTTTTCAACTTTCTTTTTTTTTTAAATTAGGAATTTCATAGTGCATATTATGCATTTTTAAAATCAAATGTACCCGACTTCCCTTCCCTCTAATTCCTTGATCCTCCTCCCAATTTCATGTATTCTCTCTCTTCAGACTGACAGATTCTCCTCCCGCCTCTGTCTCCTCAGTACTGGGATTGCAGGTGTGCATACAACCACACCTGCTGCTTCTCTCTCCTTTTAAAATCCTGCTGGGGCTGCTTGTCCTGCCTTCAGTGCCTGGGTATAGAACCATCGACTGGAGCACAGGCAGCCTTCCAGGGGCTGCATCCCTGACCAAATCCTCCCCTTTGTGGCAACAGCTTCTCAGCTAGGGCTGGGGCTTCATGAGCCTCCCCTGCTCATCTTGGATTTTGGCTGGCTTGACCTTGTGAAAGTCCTATGCATGTGGTGATAGCCACTGTGAGTTCATGAGTTCAGCAGCCCTGCCCTGTGTGCCGCAGACCTCCACCACTTCCGGGAGCCTTTTCTTCATGGAGCCACCAGATGGTGCACTGTGAACATAACTAAATCCATCCTGAGGCATCTGCAGGAAGCATTACTTCCTGATAGTGAGCACAAGACACTCGTGAGACATGCAGTTCACAATATTTCTTTTCCTTTTTTCTTTTGGTTTTTTGAGACAGGGTTATTCTGCATAGCAGAGCTCTGGCTGTCCTGGACTTGCTTTGTAGACCAGGTTGGTCTTGAACTCACAGAGTTCACCTGCCTCTGGCTCCCAAGTGCTGGGATTAAAGGCTCACAATAGTTCACTTGATTCTCACAGCCTGTATGTGCAATGAGCCCTATCACTTTACAACTGAGAATATAAATCTGCAGAGAGAAATCATTTGCTCAGTTTCGTTCAGAAAGAATAGCTGAATTTGAAACCATATCTAGATCTGGAGTCCAAGCTCTGTGCCATTTTCCTCTACCTCAAAGTTTAAAGCCACATACACTTAAAAATTTTATGTTGTTTTAAATTATTTTAAAATAAATGTAACAGGTTGGGAATGTAGTTCAGTTGTTAGAGTGACTCTCTAGTGTGCGTGGGCCTTGGGTCTGATTCCTAGCACTGATAAACCAGGCATACAGTGCATGTCTGTAATCACAGCACCTGGAGGTGAAGGCAGGCTTGAAAGATCAAGGTTTTTCTCAGCTACATAGCTCATTTGAGGCCAGCCTGGGCTTTATGAGACTCTATTTCAAAACTGCCAAAATTTTAAAAATATCAATTGAATTCACGAAAATAAGACATATAAAAAGGAATAAAGGAAATTCAAATCAGAAATAATTCTACTCATTAGCCTGTCTCTCTCCTGTCTTATAATAAGACACACAATTTGTAGAGCTGAGGTCATCTTGAAGTCCCTTGGCTTTGCATTTATTATTCTATCAATAGTTTCCCATAAGACTGGAAACCTTATTTAATGTTATACTTCAGCGTTAGGATTGACTGTCAGAAACTAAAGCTATTCTTTCAGAAAAGGAGTAAACTGGAAACTGCTCTGCTGCAGTGAGCTCTCTTAGGAGGGAGAGCCTTACAACCATGATGGAGCATGGTCAGCTGGAGTGGGAAGCACTGTGAGGACAGAGCATCACACCAAAGGCAGCACGGGGGACTTGATAAGGGACGACAGCATCACACCAGAGGGAGCATGAGGGACTTGAGGCAAGAGAGCAATGGAGGCGTTTAGGTCATGGTATCAGAGACAACATTACAGGACCTTGAAGGACAAGATGCTTTCCTTTAAACCTGGGAGGAGCTTCGCATAAGTAAGAGGTTGTGACTGACATGTGACAGAGGAGAATGAACGGGAGGTGGAGAAATCAGAAATCCTGTACTTGCAGGTGTGGAGGAGCCATGGCTTGGAGCCAATCTCAGGCCTCCATGCTCCACCTTATTTGTTACATTAAAGGGGAGTGGAATGGGCTTTTGTCACAGTGCAGAGATCTTCAATTCTTACCTCCAAGGGCAGATGGTAGGGGAGGTGTGGTCTGATGTCTTCTAAACTGCTCTCTTGTCTTAAATAGGCAGGCAGGCCCATGATCTAAGGCAAACCTTATTTAAGTCAGAAGTTACTTCAAAGTCTCATTGTACTTTGTGGTTTCCCTGACTTTGTTTTTTATTTGTTAGGCTGATGTGTGGAATATTGTGCTAATTAATAGAGACTCCATAATTTGAGAACTGACAGATGTAATTCCTGTGACTATTTATAGAGTCCACTGTGCTTTTCTTTGGGGGGTGTGTGTGTGTGTGTGTGTGTATTGGGTATATGTATATAATAAATTATTTTACATTTTTTACAGTGCTGGGATTAAACCCAGACTCATGAATGCTAGGCAAAAGCCCTACCACTGAGATATATTCCTAGCCCCATTATAAATTATTACTGTGATTTGGGGGTTATTGAGATGACCCAGGCCTCTATATATTCAATTGTTTAATTTGTAAAGTAGCTAAGAAAACCAAAAATAGGTATATAGGCCCTAGTCTTTCTTAGTATCACAAAAGGCATAATTAACATTTTTTACCAAGTAAGAAATAAAACCTGATTAAAGAAGTATTAAATTATTATATACCTTGTCTGGAATTAGTTCTCATTTGTAATATAAATTTAAAAATCAAATATAGATGTGACTTTCTGCATGCTTCATTTTCATAGTGCAGAGAATCATCTCATAAGGACTCCGGCTATAGAAAAGCAGACGTGCTTCCCGCTTCAGAATTACCCAGTGAACAACATGGTAACAGGTAAACTGAAGCAATGACTAGAGTAACCTCAGCTGGGGAAGAAACAAGGGGACTGAGGAGAACAACGCTTCAGCGAGCAGAGCCTCTTCTTGTACCATGGTGATAGAAGGGGTGCTCTTCATCTGCTCAAACACTACCCTGCAGAGTGGACCCACACAGGCTTCATGCTCTCTAACTGTGCCCACACAGGGGTCTAGGTAGGAGGGAGGCTTGCTCCTGCTTGCATGAGACAGTTGCAACTTCTCCCTCACATTTAGGCATCAGTCCTTTGTGTCTGTAGTACTGGAGGTTGAACCTAGGGCCTTGTCCATGCCTAGCGTCAGACTTCCCTATGGAGCCACAGACAGCTGGGTCCTTTCTGTGACTGCTCACCAACCACATAACATGGAGCCTCCCTTTTCCTCTGAGACCTGGAAGAAAGGACCTCCCTACCTTAGAGGCTTGAACCCTGCTTAGAGCCCCTACCATGCTGCCGTATGTCTTTCTGTTTGTGGCGTTAATCATTCCTCTAACTAAAGGTTTCATATTGGGGTGGTCCAAGAGATATGCTAGATGCATTACGGGAGACTATGGTTTCATTAGAGAAGTTATTGTTGTAGAGAGACACACAGACAGCAGCATGTGAGGGCTCTGGGGGCAATTCAAGGCCCCAGTACCAGAGACAGACAGCATGGCAGAGATGGAGAGAGGAATCAGAGCCCACATGGCAAAAGTGGGCTGGTTTTTTGTTTGTTGGGGGTGAGGAAGGTTCTCTGACACCTGCAGCTAGTTGTTCTCTAATTTCCAGGTTAGAGGCAGAGAAGTGGCTAGTAAAGATATAGGACCAACACGCTCTGATGGCAGCTCACTTTCCCAGGTGAGAGACCATAACAACATGTTAGCTAGGATTTAGGGACAGCATCTCAGAAGGTGCCAGTCAGTACTGAAAATGGGAGGCTACTATAAAGTCTTGTGGCCCAAGCATGAGCTATATTTTAACATTTCATGTCACATTTAATAACTCAAAGTTGTTATTTGAGTGTACCAAAGAATAGTGCACCACCCCCCCTCAAAGCCCAATCCTGACACTCTTTATTAAACATGAATTATACCACCAGGTCTCTTGAGTTGGCCTATTGAAGGCAATGACCCTGCCTGGCCTGCTAGGACTGCCAGAGTCTAGGCTCTGGACCTAACAACTTCAGTAACATCATTACTGTTTGTCTCTCCCTCCCTTAAAAGGGTTAAGCTCAGTGACTGTTAAGTTTCTAAAAATAGCATGAATTGCGGTCTTTGGTTATAGGAACCCAAGCTGGGCTTTGTGTTAGCACAGAGCTTCTCAGTCTGGGCACTGCTGGCACTGCTGGCCAAATTGTTCTCTGGGCAGAGATGGGTGTGTCCGCCCACCCTGAGCGAGGTTGTAAGATGGTTCCCACGAGGTACCAGCCAGACAGCTTCTTCCCCCCAACTGTGACAACAGAAAATAAATATCCTCAGACTCTGTCATGTGGCCCCCAAAACAGTGGTTTTTAAGTTGCTTTTTTTTTTTTTTATCATCTCTTTGGTTTGATATCAGTTGTTATCGCCCACAATAAAACATTCTAATTAATAAGTTACATATGTGATAAGTAGAGGAAAGAATCACTAACAAGTTCAATACCTTACTAGCAAGAAGGATTCCAATAATTAAATTGAGAATCCAAAAGATTTACTATTTCCATATCTATCGGTAAGTAGCAAATCTTTTCAGAAATTAGCAATTTAAAACAATGGTCATATGGCTGAGGTGGGTACTAGTTTCCATAAATACAAGCGTTTGGGTACTGAGCAGGAGGAGTGCTGTGAGGAGCTATCTTAACTTCAAAACAAAACAGAACAGAACAAACCTAGGGACCTGGGTGTGCAGCTCAGGTGCTAGAGTGCTTGCCCAGTGTGCACGGAGCCAGGGTCTGACCCTCAGCAAGGAGCCTTAGGTCCTTGCTAAGTTTGCCTGCCTGCCTGCCCGCCCGCCCGCCTATCTATCTATCTATCTATCTATCTATCTATCTATCTATCTAATCTATCTAACTAATTACATGGACTTTTAAAAATGCATATGGGCATTTTGTCTACATTTTTGCCCATATGCTTGTTGTATCTCCAGAGATTAGAGAAGTCCATCAGAGTTATAGACAGTTGTGAGCCACCATGTGGGCACTAGGAACCTATCTTGGGTCCTCTGAGAGCAGCCAATACTTTTAGCCATTGAGCCATCTCTCTAGCTCCCCACATGGGGGTTTTCATAAAATCTATTTAAAACATTGTAACTTTGTAACTTGTTTCTCTCCAAGTAAGAGGTCCAAAAGTAATAGGAGAATATTCCAGCACTCGAGGAGAGGCAGAGGCAGGCAGATCTTTGAGTTGGAGACCAATCTGATCTACAGAGAAGTTTCAGGACAGCCAGGGATACCAGGACACCCTGTCTCATGGTGGGGAGGGGAATCGTCCTTCTCACCTTCTCAAAAGTGGCATGCTAACACATAGGCCAGCCTAAGTAGGAAGTGCTCAGGGACTACAGGAGTTTGTGAACACCAAGAGGTGGGGATCCCGCAGTTAAGGCCTTAAAGAAACAGCTCTCGCCTTACAGAGGATAAAAGGTTATTTATTGTAGCTGCATGTGAGTAGGAGTACAGATTCAGGTTTCCCCAAATTTCATGTTCCATCGTTTCAGTTTTTGCTGTATATTTAAATTTTACCTATCACTATTGTGTATGTGTACCTGCTGACGCATGATGTATGTGTACAGACTCCTGTGCCACAGTGTACTTACTTGTGGAGACAAGGCGTTACAATCCTGAGGTGTTGGTTCTCTGTACCATGTGGACCCCAAGACTGGACTCAGGTCACCAGGCTTGGCAGCAAGTGACTTTACTTACTGAGCCATCTCTCCTGCCCAGAAATAGGCATTATCTAAAATAGAGCTTGCTTTGTCTAGAGCCCCAAGAGTTGCTGTGGAACTGAATACCTGATTTGCACTGGGATCACCATAGTTTTTGTTTTATTTCTTCAATTTTTGTCATGGTGCATCAGGTTAACTCATTACTCACACGCACTCATGAACACACACACACACACACACACACACAAGTAGTGGGGTGAGATAAGTGGTACTCATACCCAGGGACTCGTGTGTGCAGGGCAGGCGTTCAGCCAATAAACTCTACCAAATGACCATTTTTTTTCTACCATTAAAAGAACACAGTTTTTCCCCAGAAAAGGAAAACAAGGTTAAAATGTAGAGAAAAACTGTAAGTGATGATGTAAGTGATGATAGTTGATTCTGCCTAAGGGCAGGCCCCAGCCAACAACTGTGCTGAGACGTGGTGAGACAGGCAGGGTGTGAGATAACACCAAAAGCTGGACTGACCTAGCAGTGCTCTTGGTCTCTCTTTGTATCATTCTTCCTTCCAGGGTATGGGGGAGGATCTTCCAGAGTCTTATGATCTGTCATCACTCGGATAAAGTTGGTTAGATAATTTATGATGACTAAAAAAATCAGTCTCCTCAAATGGGATAAGAGGTAGTTTTTTAAGAGACTATAAGTGACCATGGTCTAGAAACAGACTCAACTTACACCAAATCCTTGACTCAGCTTACACCAAATCTTTGTCCCAGTGCGGTAACAGTTTGATGAAGTTTTATAGTAATAGAACAAAGACAATCATAGACGAGGTACTTTTTAAAATCTTTGGTGAGAACACCAGGCTGTGAGTTCCTGAAGACCAGGGAATCCATCGCAGGCCTCAGGTGCTGTCTGTGATGTCCTTAGCCTTGGGGTTGGTAGACGCCCAGAGCCTACTAAGTTTTACCTGCTGGTCACAAAGATGTCATCTTGCACACATGGCAGTGTCTTTGCAGTCAGAAGTTCTGACCAGTTAATCAGCTCACAGAAGGTGCTGTTTGTTTTGGGGAAACTTCTGTTCACAATGACCAGCTCTAAGACAGAAGAGTAGGGGGATAATAGGTTTCCTGTGAGCTGTCTGGAGGAGAGAGACTATAGTCTATACCTTTGGGGAAGAATTACAAGCCCAAAACTGGGGTGAAAGCTGAGAAGCATCATGGTAGCACACATGTCCTTGCAGGAATATATTTGCTGACTACTTCGTATTTCTTTCCTGGGTGCCTTTAGAAACCTCCCATAGTGTATGTGTGAGCGGTCCCTGCAGGTATCCAGGCGGGGAAGCCAGCCCTGGAAGAGACGAGAATGAGATCGCAGTGCAGATCGACTCCGGGGGTCTGATGCCAGGCAGATTATTGTGGGCATGCTTAAACATGCTTAAACACAGTGAAATCTAGAGAAGGGTCTCCAGGCAGATTATTGTAGGCATGCTTAAACACGGTGAAATCTAGAGAAGGGTCTCCACGCACGATGATTCCCATAATTCCAATTCCAGATGCACCATAAAGCGTAAGGTGTGATTACATAGCAGCTCTTTTACAAAGAACATGTGACCATGAGGGTGGGTTCTACAGCTAAAAGGCCTAGACGCTACCGTGCTCTCTGAAGATAGCATAGAGGTCATCAGGCCATAAAGAACTTGTGACATCTACCCTAAGGATGGGTAATGGTCTATGGAGAGAAGAATCTGGAATAATCATTCTGAAGAATTTGGATGAGGTCTGTCCCTTCAGATAGCAACAAAGTCACCAGGTCATTAGCAACCTCCACTCTGAGCTTTCTGGATGGAATGCAGGGCTTTGATTTTCTCTCCTCTACTGAGGAAACACCCCTGTGTGTTAACGTTCCTGGTTCTCTTAGTGCTTCTCTGTGAGTACAGGGCCTAGGTGCCCTCTACCTATGTGTACAGTAAGCATTTAGAAACCTCACATAGTGCATGTGTGCATGACAAGTCTAGAAACCTTGGGTAGTGTCTGTGCAGTGAGCCTTTTCGCCACTGGTTACACATGCCTTCCCATCAGGCAGAGACCATGTGTACACATGGGATATTATAGAAGTGCTTCAGAAGAACTAAGGAAGGCGATGCCCTTGGCTGAAATAGATCAAAGACACTAATCTCTATGGCTGGATTCATAGTTTTAAACTATAAATAGACTATTACTAAAAGAAGCTATATGCATAAATTCTGTTGTTATTGATAGTAATTTTAAATTTAGGCACACTTGAGATCTTCTAAAATTTTTATGCACACTGTTTAGTATTAGTATTAGAATAAACCATAAACATTGTGTTACATGTAAAATATGATCATGTAAATGGTAATTATTATGACATTACTGCTTAAGGTATTTAAATCCTTCCCTAAGCTTTCTGCATGTAGACAGGGGTTCTTTTTTGGCATTCATATCTATTTCAGATTATTAATGACATCAACATTATACACATAACTTTCATTGACTGACAGCAGTACTGACTTTACTATTAATTTTTCGCTGAGGAACATCATCCCAGTTTACAGTGCTTGGGATTGTGGTCTGCTCTGTGACCTCTGTGCTGTTAGGCAGTTGGACAGAGTTCTCAGTGGTTATACTCTATGCCAGCTATTGCCAGTCGTTTTGGTCTAAGTACTTAGTGTTCCAGCCCCATTACACTCTCAGTAATCTAAGTTGCTTATCCAATACCTATGCCTTTCAAAAGTAGAAGAAAAAGTTAAGTGTGTTGGTTCACACAGATAGTCTCAGAATTTAGGAGGCTAGAGGAGAGGACTGCTGGAAGCTCAAGGCCAGCCTGGGCTACAAGTGAGTTCTAGTCTAGCCTAGGTTAAAAATGTGAAACCTGTCTCAAAAAAAAAAAAAAAAAAGGATAGTAAAGAGGGAAGATGGGTAGGAGAGAAGAGAGAAGACAAATGTGACCAAAATACAATGACATATTTGCATTAAAAGGTTATGCTAAAACTCATTATTTTATAAACTAAGGGGGAAAAAAGAAAAGAGTGTTAAGGGCTAGAGCTCTAGCCCAGCCAGTGGAGTGCCTGGCTATCATGTCTGCCTAGCCCTGGTCTGGTCACCACTCCTGGAAAGTGGCTGTCGTTGCAGTCCTGCAGAGGCAGACATGGGAAGTTAAGGATTTACGGTTGTCCTCGCAGAATCTTCTCAACAGTATTATTTCTTCTTTGTTCTTTTCTTTAAAAAAGTTCTATAAAATTTTAAACTAATAAATCAAAGACACTAGAAACCAAATAGCATGATAGGATTTCAAATGTATCTATTTCTTCTTATTTTTATAGGTTATGTATCAATTGATACCTTGGAGAAATTCCTTGGAGAATTACGTGACTTCATACCTGGAAACTCAGGATATTTGGCATATCATGTTCAAAATGAAATTAATATGTCTGTTATAAAAAACAAATTAAGGAGGAAACTAAGTTAAGCTATACTTACATCTGGGCACTTATTTTTTTATAAATAGTATGATGTGTATAATTTAAATGTGAATGAAGAATTATTTTCTTTCTTAATATGAGTCCTGAGAAAACTCAGAATCACTTTGATCACTGAAATTTGTGACATATTCACAAATTGTGAGTTATTGTCATCCAAATTCACTTGAAAGAACCCTGTCAAAGGCTCCTTTGATTTTGACTTTAATATTGTATTTTTTTTCTAGGCTCAATATTGAAGTGCTAGCCCTTCTAAAGCTGGTCGGTTATTTTGATTTAAAATAAATTAGGAGGGTATACTTGAACTGTAAATGTTTGTTTCTGAAACATAGTGAGTCAGGTGCCTCACAATCTCCATGGTAGAGCTTGACGCGACACTGTGGCTTGTGAGGAAATGAAGCCCTTGAGAAGGTGTCTTGCCAGAGTGAATAAATAGGCCCCTCCCGGACTGGAATGTGGCTTTCCTGATTTTCCAGGCTGGTATTCATACCCTGTTTTCCTACATACCCTGTTTTCCTATGTGGACATGCTGGAACCTCTGTGTCAGATCTGTGTCTCATTGTCTTATTCAGGCTGGCTCTAGCTCCCATGTGATGTTCCCTGCTCACTGTGTTCCTAATAAGCTGAAACTGTAGCTGTGTCTTCTGGACCTAGCTTTTGTGTCTTACTTACATAAATCTAGAGATATGGCAATCGCAAGAAGGCAGTCTTGCTAGGCTCGGTGGTGCTGACCTAGAATCCCAGGTACTCGGGTGACTGAAGCAGGACTATAGAAAGCTCTAGCCAGCCCAGGCAACTTCCCAAGTCCCTGCCTGAGAAGGAAAAGGTAGACAAGGCCAGTTACAAAGCCTCTGCACAGCGTGTAGAAGGTCCTGAGTTCAATCCACGAACGCAGAAACCACTCCTTTACTTAGGGTTTGGTGGCCTACCGTGTTCTGGAGACATAAATGGAGTTCTTTTAAAGATGTCTTCTTAGGCCCACGTGTCCTCTGGCAGCCATAGAACTATCAAAAGAAACTGTCTATCTTTTTTTTTGGTGTGTGGAGTGTTTGGGTGGGTGTGAGCCTTAGCTCTGCCTTTCCCCTACAACTCAAATTTCATAACAAAATTCTGACACAGCTCTCAGCCTCAGCTCTGGAGAATTACATCTTTGTCTGTTTGGTAGTTTCTCCTTATTTATTTTTGTGTATGTGGCTAAGTCCTTCTGAATTTATAAATGAATAAAAAACTGTTAATTATCTTTTCCTGAAACATTAAATATTGTTTCTTCCTGAATACTTTATCTTAGTCACGTTCTATTGATTAGGTTTTACATAGAAACCAAGCCTATCTGTAGATTTAAAATTAATTATTAAGAGCATTACGTAAGTTTACACTAAGTTGTTTACATTGGGATTATGGTAAGAGTTTCTCCAACATGTACTTGCATTAACATAGTAAATAAAAACCTCCAACAAAATAGACATGTTTTCATTTCTCAAAGTGATTGATTATATAAAATTATATAGACAGTGCAAATATAATACATATGTCCTTGGAACACTGCCAGGGCCAGTACGATCAGCTGATACCAAGAGTTCCTCAAGACTCGGAAATATGAAGAAATACAATGACAGATGCCTTAGTTTCTTTCTTATTTGTTATGGTAAAATACTCTGGTAAAACAACCTAAGGGGAAAAGGCTTATTCTGGCTCACGGATCACGGTGGAGCGGCATAAGCAATGACGTGACTGCTCCGAGGTACCGTTAAGGTTTCTACTGCAGATGTGAAGGACAGAACATCTGGAAGAGGCCAGAGCAGAGACGAGTGGTAGACTGAAGTGGCCTGCAAACTGTCTGGCCAAGAGAGAAGCAGGAATGGGACAGAGAGAAAGGGAGAGAAGGGGGGAGAAAGTGAAATGAAGACAGAGTTGAGGCAGAAGAGAGCATAGCCGACTTAATGGGGTTGTAAGGAGAGTGAGAAGCTGGGGCAGGGAAGTCTGAGAGTTGAGAAGTTCAGGGGAAGAGGTGAAAGGGCTGGGGTGCTACAGTGGATTTTGAAGTGTGTGAGGGTCCTGGTACTACTGAAGGAGCCTGGGGCCCAGCATGCAGTTTGGTATGCTGATAACCACCACAGCCGTTTGTCCCTTCTGACAGTGATAAGAAATGGCTCCTCTTGCTTCACAAGTTTGTGAAGAATGCTGGCTTTTGTCTAACTGCCAGAACTGGGGAAATGGAGTTCCCTTTGAACCTGTCAAGAGACACATGGCAGAGAAGTCAAGGCATCATGAGCTTAAGGAAGCCTGCTGTTCATCCATGTTCAAGAAACAGGGGTGGGGAGAGGCACGCAGGACTTTATAAAATCCGTAATCCCAGCCAGGGAGTGGCATCACCCACAGAGGTCTTCCCTCTTCAATTAACTATAGTCAACGACATCCCGTGCATGCACACTCAGAATCATCTCCCAGGTGCTTTTAGATCTTGATAAGTTCACAGTTAATGCTCACAGTTCTGCCATCTGTCAACTAGACACTCAAACAGCACCTTTAAGATACAACCTTCCTCTCCTTGGCCACATAGTCTCATGGCCATGTTATAGCATCAAGGGCACCCAGTCCAGCTTTAAAGTTCCCATAGTTTTCAATATTTCCAACACTTTGCAATTCCAATCTCCTGGCTGTGGGCTTGTTTAAAATAAAAAAATAAGTTTTATCCTTCCTTCAGACAGTGACACTCCCGCCCCCAAAGGGAGGAGTGATGGGACCAAATGTTTAATTCCCAGAGACCAAGGGCTAAAGCTGGAAGATGGGAACGATGCAGAGCACCAAGGCCCTGCTTGCTTCTCCAGCTCTGATCTGACCCTGTCTCAGGAGTCTAATCAGGCCTGTGTCTGCCCCCCTCCTGAGAAGACCATCCATCTGAACAGCCCTCCTACAGCAGATCCCCTCCAAGTGGCCAGACCACGTTCCAGACCAGAGTTGTCTCCCAGGACATCGACACAGCAGTCGAGTTTAATGGTGCTGGCATCCCCATGGTGTGGCTGGATCAGAGGCCACCCTGCATTGGAGTATGCTCGGCACTTTGTATTGGCCACACGGGAACCCGCCTCTCAATCAGCAGCTCTCCTGTTCTGTGGTGGGCTTTGCCCTGCCCGAGGTCACAGCACTCTTGTGTTGGATGGTCACCTTTCTCCTCCACTTCTCCTTGGGAGCCTACCTGGGGTCACCCAGCCGCCCCTGCTACTTCAACTCCATACCAGTCCCAGGGCTGGAATTAACTAGTGTAATCACTATGACAGTCAAAGGTTCTCCAAAAAGTTGAAAAAAACAAACAAAAAAACCCAAAAAAACCAAACATGACCCAGCTGTACCACTCTTGGGTTCTAGCTGGAGGACTCGAAGTCAATATACCACAGAGGTACTGAGGGACTTGTGCTTCATGTTTTTTCGTTGTTTATTTTATTAACAATTTGTCTTTATTACATTAAAAAAGTGTGTGTGTGGGCTGGAGAGATGGCTCAGTGGTTAAGAGCACTGACTGCTCTTCCTAAGGACCTGAGTTCAATTCCCAGCAACCACATGGTGGCTCGCAACCATCTGTAATGGGATCCGATGCCCTCTTCTGGTCTGTCAAAAGACAGTTACACTGTACTCACATACATGGAATAAATAAATAAATCTTCAAAAAAAAAAAAGTGTGTGTGTGTGTGTGTGTGTGTGTGTGTGTGTGTGTGTGTGTGTGTGCCTCACAGTCCAGAGAGGGCCTCAGATCTGGAATTGGAGTCACAGACAGGTGTGAGTCCCCAGATGTGGGTGCTGACAACTGAACTTAGAGCCTCTAAAAGCTCCTTAGCCACTGAGCCATCTCTCAAGCCACACACACGCATGTTTATTGTTGCAGTAACAAGTGGAATCCGCCCAGATGTTCCTCACTTGTCAAATAGATGAAGAAAATGTGGTACATGCGTACATATTGTTGTGTTTTTCTAAAAAGCCAAGGATATTTTATAGAGCACAGTGCAATGAGGTGGGAGGGCTGCCTTGGCAGGCCCATGCTGAGGCACCCCTCCCCCTGAGGTACTAGCCATAAGATGGGTTTAGTATGGAATAGAGTTTATTTAGGGCATGAGAAGGGATGTTAAGCAGGGAATAGCACAGAGAAAGACAGACAGACAGAGAGAAGAGGGTGGAGAGGGGGAGGAGAGAGAGGGAGAGTGAAGGGGCAGAGAGAGCAAGGAGGGGCCAGATAGCCCACAAGACAGGGCCACCTAGCTGTTGCACAGTAAGTGTTGGGTGGAGCTTAGAAGGATTGCCAACATATATTCAGACATACAGAAAAGGAAGCCATGATAGCTTCAGGAAATGGATACAAATAGAAATCATTCAAGTGAAATAAGCCAGAATCTCAAATACTGCATATGTTCTCTCATGTGCAGACTCTGGGTTTGAAGTAAGAGTGTGTGTGTGTGTGTGTGTGTGTGTGTGTGTGTGTGTGTTCATAAAAGTAGAGGACTATGAGGGGAGAAAGTAATCTTAGAGATG
This sequence comes from Rattus rattus, assembly GCF_011064425.1. Taxonomy (NCBI): domain Eukaryota; kingdom Metazoa; phylum Chordata; class Mammalia; order Rodentia; family Muridae; genus Rattus; species Rattus rattus. The sequence goes on from NC_046158.1 coordinate 100,317,737, forward strand.
GAGACACCAAGAGAGGGAGGGAGGATGGATGGATGGATTGATGGATGGATGGATGGATGGATGGATGGACGGACGGATGGACGGATGGACGGTGGATGATAGGGTAGTGGAATACATGTGACATGGAAACAGGAAAAGTGACAAGCTATGGGGAGGTAGAGACCAGGAAGAGGGGCCAGATGAGTAGGGTAAGGGAAAGTAGTTGGGTAGAAAGATGAATAAGATGTAAATGTACAAAAAAATTTCATAATAAAACTCATCATGTTGGCTTAAATATATAAACAAATAAATTGACAGTAAAAGAAGAGAAAACACAAAGCAAGAAATTATAGAACTAGGGACTTGAAGTGTGGCCCGGTGGGGTCTGGGGTGACTAAAAGGAAAATAGTCGAATATAGAATCATAGTGAAGATTTTTCATATATCCTGCTCTGTAACTTATAAAAGCTAACCAGACAATTAAGCATATAGACTTAAATGCACAAGCTAATGAGCTTTACTTCTTTTTTTTTATTAACTTGAGTGAGCTTTACTTCTTGATACAACAGAATATTAATAATCACAGTTGATAATTACTTTTAAATATACATGGAACATCTGTAAGATAAGTCTCTTTAGATTTTAAATTATGTGTATGTTTATTTGTCTAGAAGAGGGTGTTGTATGACCTGGAGCTACAGTTACAGGCAATTGTGAACCACTTTATTTGGGTGCTGGGAACAGAATGTGGGTTCTCTGAATGAACAGTGCTGCGCGTCCTTAACCACTGAGCCATCTCTCCAGCTCAACTAAGAACATTCACATAAATCAATCACATATGCATAATTGTTATGCATTACACATGACTCTGGTCTAGAGATTAAGTTTAATGGTAGAGGGTTAGCTTAGCATGCAGGAAGTAAGTCCCAGGCCTTGTAAACTGGGCATGATGGCATACCTCGGAATCCCAGCATTCCAGAGGTGGAGGCAGGAAACTAGGGAAGTAAAGCGTTCAAGGTCAATCTGGACTACATAGCAAGCTCGAGGCCATCCTGGGCTGCATAACATCCTGTTTCAAGGCCATCAAGGTTGGCCTTGAATACACGAGACCTTTCAAACCAATAACCAACCAACCAAAAGTGACCACAAACAAAATCCGGGCTGTTAAGGAATTTGTCAGGTGGTAGGTAGCACATGCCTTTAATCACAGCATTAGGGAGGCAGAAGTAGGCGGATTCCTGAGTTCAAGGCCACCCTGATCTACAGAGTGAGTTCCAGGACAACAGCCAGGACTTCACAGAGAAACCCTGTCTCAAAAAAACAAAATCCGGGCCAGAGCCAGAAACAAGATCAAACATCCAAAGCCGAGTGCTGGAGAGATGGCTCGGGGTGGAGGGCACCCACTGCCCCTGCAGGGTTAGTTTCTCAACACCCGTTTTGGGCAGATCATGTCTACCTTTAACTCTAACTTCAGGGGATCCAATATCTTCTTCTGACCCAATACCCTCCTGGATTCACCCAGGAAATAGAGTGCCACCAACTGCTAGTCTGGGTGCTTTTTAAGGAACTTACATCAGAGGGTGAGGTGCAGAGACAGGGATAGACTGGAGTCTGGTTGGCTCAGCCACAAAGTGTCCAGGCTCCGCTTCTCAGCTTCAACCACATAGGGCCATACAGCCTTGAAGCAGAGTTGCTCATTTAGAAGATAACAGAGCGGGGTTGGGGATTTAGCTCAGTGGTAGAGCGCTTGCCTAGGAAGCGCAAGGCCCTGGGTTCGGTCCCCAGCTCCGAAAAAAAGAACCAAAAAAAAAAAAAAAAAAAAAAAAAAAAAAGATAACGGAGCACCAGGGTCTCCCTGGCCTCCCCTAAGGACATTCTCAGAACTGCTACTCTAGGGTTCCTGATCCACTTGACCAGTTTCTGACTTCTGTTCCCATTAATGTGGTTCAGAAGCCTTTGGGACTAGTTTGGAGGAAGAGTTTGGAAAATCTGGAGAAGCAAGCTGCAGAAAGCTGAACACTGTGGACAGGGCTTATCAGGTGACCTCGTGGGAGCTGAGAAGACCAGCATGACCGTAGCCTGCTGTGTTTGCCATTCAATAGTTCTATTATTCTTTTTCTATGTCTCCATTCTTGGAATGGGAGTTGTGAACGAGAACTCCCAGGGTTGGAGGATATGTTTACTAAGGCTGAATGTCTGACCAGAACTTTGATGATATGGAGAGGTTGGAATGTTGTAAGTATCAAGCCATATTTTCTTGGGGGTATCCTTAGCTTCCATAATAGCTGTGTACTGCCCTTCTCTGTTCATGATGTGTAGTTTCTGTGTGTGTGTGTGTGTGTGTGTGTGTGTGTGTGTGTGTGTGTGTGTGTGTGACCAGTATGTATTTGGAATGCATGAGCAGATCCCAGTTTCCACCAAAGGTCTAAGAATGCTACCAGATAGCGTTTGAGGCCTACATTAGAGTTTTCAGTGCTTTGCTGTAACCTGTCTGCTCAAAACCCACCAATGTACAGGAAAGGCATGTTGTTTTGAGACTTTCTTCTGTTACTATAGAGAAGTCCGTGAACTGCTGCTTCCTTGGAAACACCATATTTGGGGGACCACGGTTCTGTACTCTTGGGCCCAGGCCACTCTTATTTAGCTCTAGAATAAACCATCACAGTCATTCTGCTGTGGTAAGAGGTGTTTCTATCATCAGCAAAGTTTGCCCTGTGTGGTCAGGATCACACCGTTTTGTTCAGCTCCTCTATTTTGGTTGAACTGTGACAATTCCATGGCTAGGTTTGGTTTCTAGAACTTAAGTGACTTGTTTCTGTGTCTTCTTACCCACCCTACCCTGATATCCTCCAGTAATGGCTGCTCAAGGAAGATCTCTATCCATCATCTGACATTCTGTAACTGACTGCAAATGGCTAAGGGCCAATTGCTGGCCAAAGGGGGAAACTTTTCAACGTTCTCTCTGCTTTATCCCTTTAGAACATGTAATAAGTGGACTGAATTCTCCTCAGAGCCCCCAACACAAAATGCTACCATCTGTCTGTCTATAGCAGTAATATTTTTTCAAATAAACTACTTATAAAAAGGTCGATATAGGGGTTGGAGAGATGGCTCTGCAGTTAAAAACATTTGTTGCTCTTAAAGAGAACCTGAGTTCAATTCCCAGCATCCACACCCAAACACAACCAATGAAACAAAGTAACTAGTATATGCAATATGACATTTGGAAAGTCAATAAATACATTATTATAATATATATACAAGCTAAAATCCTAGGTTGAATGGAAAAAGAAAGAAAAATTAATTTTAAGACTGGCCTTGGTCTAGAGAGATGGCTCAGTGGTTAAGAGCACTGACTGCTCTTCCAGAGGTCCTGAGTTCAATTCCCAGCAACCACATGGTAGCTCACATCCATCTGTAATGGAATCTGATGCCCTCTTCTGGTGTGTCTGAAGACAGTGACAGTGTACTCACATATATGAAATAAATTAATAAATCTTTAAAAAAGAAAAAAAAAAGAGAAAGAAACCTTTCATGAAGGTGTTGGCTTCTATGTGGGGAGGAGGTAAGGTTGCTCTCACCTCCCCCAGAGACTCACAGGTAAGAGATCACCTCATTAGAGACTTTGGATTTGAACTTTTGAGCAATGCCAAAGTTGCTGAGGCTTTGAGGAAGGCATTAGCACATCTTGTGTTGCGTATATCTTAGGCAGAATTATGATATTGGTTTGTCATCACTTGGATATTACATAGGGTATGAGGGGAAACCATTAGATAGCAGGTTGGCACCTTAAGAACAGGGCATAGATACCTTCTTACATTTGCTGCTCAAATTTCTGTGGCTTAAAACTATACAAGTTGATCATTTTACAGTTTTAGGAGTCGGAAGTCTGAAATTAGTTTCAGGGACCAAAGTCAAAGTGATTAGAAGACTGGGCTTCCTCAGAGGCTCCAGAGGGACCTGCTCTGCAGCCCAGAACTATACTCTGATGGAATTCTCCTTCATTTTGGAAGCCAGCAGCATAGATTCTTGTACTAGCCATCAGATTGGTGCTTTTCTCTGTGGTAAAGTCTGCTACTTTTCTGTTCTAAGGGCACTTTAGTATCTACCCAGATAATCCAGGATAATCCCCCATTTTCAAGAATCTTAATCAAACCCGAGAAGGCCCTTTCTTCAAGTAAGGAAAGACTCACAGTTCCAGAGATTATGCTTGAATGTCTTGGGATGCGGTGTGGTGCGTTATTCAGCCTGCCCTCCTCTGCACAATGCCTTTTTCCTCCAGTACAGGAGGCCTATTGTGAACTTCCGTTGTGGTTTGTCAGTTGCTTTAACTGCTGAAGCTGGAGAGAATGAAGATAATTAGGTGAAAGAACACTTGACTAAACTGAATGAAATATACAACCTTATGTTGCCAGCTCATGCTGTGAAGAGAAGGGTAAGTAGAAAGGGGGGGTTGGTTTCACCTTCTAAAGGGCAGCTACCAACTCTCTTCTTCCTTCCTTCCATTCCCTTCCTATAAACACTACTAAACACTATTCAGCAAAACAGTGGGAGTAGGTGTGACCAGATTTACAGTAACAGGCCTGAATTTCATCTTGTGGAGCAAGCCTCAGATCATTAGAAAAATTGTTGGTTACCCCCCACAACATTCATGCCATACCCTCTAGTTCTAGAGGGCAAACAAGATGGAGGGCAAGCAAGAACAATTCCAAGAGCCTGTATTGTTTTGGGAAACATCTGAGGACCAACAACCATAGCCACTGAGATGCTTCTGTGATAACCTGTGACTTGGGGAAATAGTATCTACCCATGTTAAGGTACCTCCATTCAAACTCCTCTCTCCCTCTTTCCCTCTTTCTTTTTTAAAGATTTATTTTATTTTGTTTACACACCAGAAGAGGGCATCAAATCCCATTACAGATGTTTGTGAGCCACCATACAGTTGCTGGGAATTGAACTCAGGACCTCTGGAAGAGCAGCCAGTGCTCGCTTTTTCTTTCTTTCTCTCTCTTTCTTTCTCTCTCTTTCTTTCTTTCTTTCTTTCTGTCTGTCTGTCTGTCTGTCTGTCTTTCTTTCTTTCTTTCTTTCTTTCTTTCTTTCTTTCTTTCTTTCTTCCTTTCCTTCTTTTCGGAGCTGGGGACCGAACCCAGGGCCTTTCGCTTGCTAGGCAAGCGCTCTACCACTGAGCTAAATCCCCAACCCTGCAGCCAGTGCTCTTAACCACTGAGCCATCTCTCCAGCTCCTTTGTTTCTTTGTTTCTTTCTTTGTATCTTTGTTTCTTTCTTTCTTTGTTTCTTTCTGTTTCTTTGTTTCTCTCTTTTTTTTCTTTCTTTTTTTCCCTCCCTCCCTTCCTTCCTTCCTCCCTTTCTTTTTCTTTGAGGCAGGGTTTCTTTGTGTGGCCCTGGCTGTCCAGGAACTTGCTCTGTAGATCAACCAGGCTGGCCTTGAACACATAGATATTCTCCTGCCCTGCCTGGCAAGTGTTGAGAATAAAGGCATGCACGCCACCATGGCCAAAACTTCAAATCCTTTTTAAAAATATGTTTTAGGGCTGGAGAGATGGCTCAGTGAGTAAGAGCACTGACTACTCTTCCAATAGGTCCTGAGTTCAAATCCCAGCAACCACATGGTGGCTCATAACCATCTGTAGTGAGATCTGGTGCCCTCTTCTGGTGTGTCTGAAGACAGCTACAGTGTACAGTACAGTGTATTTATAATAAATAAATAAATCTTTAAAAAATATGTTTTAGTTAGCTTACAAAATAGTAGATTTCCATAAGGCTTTTCATATATCTTATTTTTTGTTTACATTCTTCCTATTTCCTTCTTTCCCAACCTCCCCTCCCCATCTCTGCTTAACCCTTCCTACCACCAGCCCCTATGTTTCTCCCACCTTTCCCCCATGATTGCTGGCCTTATTACAGCTCACACCTTTCCAGGACCCCGAATTTCCTCGCCTCTATTCCTTATCACATGTGTTATCTGCATCCCCTCCTAAGGCCTCTTCCCTTTCCTACTTTAGGATGGCACTTCCCACAGTGGCCTGGGCTCTCCTACATACACTAGCAATTAAGAAAATGCCTCACACATATGGCCACAGGCCAATCTGATGGGGCAACTCTTCAGTTGAGTTTCTGTCTTCCCAAAGTGACTTTGTGTATCAGGTTGATGGCTGGAGCTCTGGTGTTTGCAACAGGTGATATTTGTCTTTCTGGGCCTGGGTTATTTCACTTAGTATAATATTTTCCAGTTCCACCCATTTTCCTATGAATTTAATAATTTCATTTTTCTTTACAGAGGACTCAACTTCCTTTGTGTGTGTGTGTGGGGGGCTGGAGTAATGACTCAATATTTAAGTGTATGTATATAATGGCTCAGAATGGTTTGTAATTCCAGTTTCAGGGGCTCTATCTGACATCCTCTTCTGGCCTCTGTAGGCACTAGGCAAGCATATGGTACACAGGCAAACACACAGGCCAAAAAACACCCCTAGGTAAAAAATAAAAATTAAAAAACTCCTGTGCTATGTGTTTATAAAAAGATAAAGAGTGGGGGATATGTTCTATGGAGGTGTGGTGAGGTATGGGAGAAGGGAGTGCCTCAGCGGGCTCATGTTGAGACATCCCTTCCCCTGAGGGACCAGCCACATGAACGGACGGTATAGTATAGAATAGAGTTTATTCAGGGCATGGGGAGGGGGTTGAGGGGGTAGTAGAGAGAGAGGGGGAGGGGAAGGGGAGAGAGCAGGGGCAGGAAAGGAAGGCAAGGGCAAGAAAGAAGCAAGAGGGCAGAGATGGCTCAAAGAGCAAGAGAGAGGTCCTGAGTTCAATTCCCAGGGTGGCAAAACCATCTGTAAAGAGATCTGGTTCTTCTGGTGTGTCTGGAGACAGCTACAGTGTACCTACATATAATAAATGCTTTAAAAAAAAAAAAAAAAAAAAAGGAGAGCAAGAGAGGCAAGAGAATGAGGAGGGACAAGGTCCCTTTTTACGTGTCAGAATACCTGGCTGTTGCCAGTAAGTGTGGGGGCAGAGCTTAGACAGAATGCTAACACTGTGTCCAGATTTTCTTTCTGTATTCATTATCATCAGTTGGTTGACACGTAGGCCAATTCCATTTCTCAGCTACTGTGAGCAAACCATCAGTGAATGTGTTTGTACGAGCTTGGCTGTAGCAAGGTGTATGTCCAGAATACAGGATGGTATAAGTAGACCATATGGCACTTCTGGATTTTAGCTTTATAAGTAGTGTGTGTGTGTGTGTGTGTGTGTGTGTGTGTGTGTGTGTGTTGGCATGGATGTACATGTTTGTTTGTGTGCCTGCCATGTGTGCCGGTGCCCACAGAGGCCAGAAAAAGTTGTGGGAGCTTCTAGAGCCGAAGTTGTAGGTAATCATGAACTGAATGTCTGATGTGTGTGCTGGGAACTGAACTTGGGTCCTCTGTAAGGCTACACTCTTAACCATGGAGTCATCTCTCCAGCCCCATTTTTTAGCCTTTTGAGAAACATCCGCCCTGATTCCCTAGTGGGCACAACATTTAAACCACGCCCTCAGTGGATGTAGCTTATAGTTTGCCACATCCTCATCTGCACTTGTCTGTTTTCTTGAGGATTGCCAATCTGACGGGGGTGAGGGGATCCTCAAAAGTTTCATTTTGTATTTTGCTGGTGTCTAAGGATGATGGACACCTTCAAAGATGTCTACTAGCTCTCTGCATTACTTCTTCCCTGAGAACTCTCTGTTTAGCTCTATAACCAATTTTTAAAATTAGGTTCTTTGTTTTCTTGGTGTTTAGTCTCTTGAGTCCTTCGTGTGTAGAGGATATTAATCTTCCGTTGGATGCCTCACTGACAAAGATTTCCTCCCATTCTGTGGCTGCATCTTCTCTAGATTCCCACATCCTTTGCTTTACTCTGTAAGTTTTAAAATGTTTTCTGTTCATGTGGAACAAGGTTTTTTGTTTTCTTTTTAAAACAAGATTCTTGTCCTACTCTGTCCATAATCCAAGCACTCAGTCTTTTCCAAGAGTTGTGTATGGAAATTCCTGCTCAGATCTTGTGATTATTTTGTCTTTGTCCTCATTGGAATGTTCCAGTTCTCTCATCTTGTTTTCAAGCTCAGATCCTGCCCTCTCCTTGATCCATTCTATTGCCAGGACATCCCGCCATTTTGCCATTTTCCACTTGACTTGTGTGCTTCATTTCCAGCATTTCCTATGTGTCTTTCCTCAGTATTTGTTTGTTAAACTCCTTTTCCATAGCTTGCCTTGCCATCCTTACTCCATTCAACAATTTTTGTTCTTGATCAGAAGTTCGTTCTCTTCTAACACACTTATACTACTTGTTTTGAGTTCTCTGCCTGAGATTGTATCTAACACACTCTCACTTGAGCCAGTACTATAAAATTAATAAATTGTTGGAGGAGTAATGTTGCCTTGTTTTCTGTTTTGTCTTGTTTTTGTTGTTCTTATTGTTCTTACATTGAGATTTATCTGTCAAGGGTTGTTTTGTTCCTTGGAACCTTAAAAAAAATCAGCTGTATTATTTCAGTTTAAGTATTGGCAATATTCAAATGGGACTTGGATGTCATAGAATTGAGGTGTGTAGTTCAGAAAATAACTCCTCAATCCGGGAGCTCAGAGTGTCTATTGAATATTCCCCCAGTAGAATATTAACTCTAAGAGTCCTCATAGTTGCTGGATAATTACCACTGTGCAAACATTGTGTTAACCATAAAGAATACTGTTCTCTTTTACTGTAATAACTGTTAGAAGATAAAGAACCAAGGGCAATATAGAGTATACTTAGATAGTAAACACAATTAGGAGTGGAGAGGAAGGAAGATGGACGAGTGATAAGAAATAAGTTTAAATCTGAAAAGAAAAAAACAATGAAGTAGTAAATTAGCTGGGATACTGTTAGAGACCAATTTTAGAGGTTTTAGAAAGTGCTAAACTGTGTAAAGTTATACTAAAATAGTAAAAGGCGCTTGCTGGCCCAGGGCTCAGAAGTGAAGTCAGGAGAACAAGGAATTCAATGCATTCTTGACAACATGTGATATAGTTCAAGGGCATCCTGGGATATGAAAGACTGTCCCAGAAGGAAGAGAAGAAGGGGCCAAGGGTGAGAAAGAATATAAAAGATGCATCTCGCTGGTCTTTGCTTCCCTGAGAGTCTCTCCTCCCTGGTCCCTCCTGCTGACTCAGGCTGAGACCGAGGCCTGGCTATCTCTGCTAGGTCGTGCCACTGCTGCTAATTCGTGTTTGCTATCCCACCTCTACCAAACTGGACTGCTGGTGTATCCATGGAGTGTTTTCCAGTGGATCGAGCTGCCACTGCTAATCTCTGAACGGAGCTGCTGCTTTCCAGATAACACAGATAGGAGTTGCTCCAAAGAACCATTTCTAAACAGGTTCATTTCCCCCTCTCCCCTCCTCCTTTCTTTTCCACTACCTCTAGTGGGTATTGGGCTACAAGGGAGGTTAAATCATATAAGAACCATCATTGAAACTAAAGGTTGAAAAAAATTTAAATTACAGAGTTTTGATATTTTTATTGTATACGGTAGAGAGCTGGAATTTGCTTATTTCTCTTCATGCTTATGTTAAGCTTTGTTTATGGAAAAGTTGCAAGTACAGTGTAAAGAACTTGATCTTCCAATCCACTGAGTATAACTGATCAGTGTGATGACCCACTAAAATCAGGAAGCTAACAATCACTTCTCGCTTCTGTATAATAACTACCTGTCAAGCCTCAGATCTCCTTCAGGCTTTACCGGTTGCTTTGATGGTATCTGTTCCAGCCATGAGAACTGTTCTATTCACAGGCAGCACTGGGTCTAGTTGTAATGTTTCTTTAGTTTCCTCCATCTTGAGACAGAGCCCCAGGATTTCCTTGACTTACATGATACTGATGGATCTAAAGATTACAGAACAAAACTGTGAGATGTTCCTCAGCTTGGGTGTGCCAAGGGTTTGCCCAGGCTCTCCTTCCTTTGTGCACTGGCGGCCTGGACACCTGTGGTGATTCTCTTTTCATCTCATAACGTCCTAATGTGGTGCATAATTTCAGTTTGATCACAGAGATTAGCTTTGACCACTTTATTAAGCTGCCATGTATCAGATTTTCTCATGACAAGTGTGGTGGTTTTGATGCGATGCCCCTCAAAATCTTGGGTCCTCCGCTGGATGTTTGGGGAGGCTTAAGAGGTGTGGCCTTGTTGGAAGAAGGTTACCACTACAGGGGCGGGCTTTGGCGTTCAAAGCCTAGGCCCATTCCCATTACACCGTGTGGTTCTGTTTGTGAGTCTTCTGCTTCCCGCAGAGCCTTAGCTCTGCCAGCTTGGATGTTAATCCTCTGTTAGCCCAAATAAGCTCTTTCTTATGTAAGTCACCTTGGTCATGATGTTTTATCAGAGCAACACAGAACCCACTAATATAGTAAGTTAGTCTTTTTATGTAAATAATACATAGTTTGTAGGAATGTGTTTGTGCTTGTAGATTAAATTACTAATTTAATTATTAAACTTTATGTCTAATTAGTTTTTGTGTCCCCTCCTGTTTTATCCAGCAGGTTATTTGTTACTATCATCATTAAATTGATGAGAACAGATCCTACGCTTGATCTTAGCCAATAGACCAAAAGTAATCATTATTTATTATTATTTTCAAACATACCACTGGTTTTTGTTGTTCTTATTTTTCTCTCCGGGAAACAAACCCAGGGCCTTGCTCATGCTGGGAAGGTGCTCTACCATTGAGCTGTGTCCTCAACCTCATTACCAACACATTTTTGTTTGTTTTGAGACAGGGTCTATGTAGCCGTGGATGTCCTGAAACTCACTGTGTAGGCTAGTCTTGCCTTGAACTCACAGAAATCAGTGCCTCTGCTTCTGCCTCTGCCTCTGCCTCTGCCTCTGCCTCTGCCTCTGCCTCTGCCTCTGCCCCTGCCCCTGCCTCTGCCTCTGCCTCTGCCTCTGCCCCTGCCCCTGCCCCTGCCCCTGCCCCTGCCCCTGCCCCTGCCCCTGCCTTTGGATGCTGAGATTAAATGTGTGCACACTACCCCTGGGGACTGCCAACATTTTCACGGTCTGCTTTTCTTCCTCAGCTAGTCCATGTTTCTTTAAGTTGCTTTCCTTGATATGGCTTATTATTCCTGGATCACTTCCTTTCTCTCTATCACCACACGATGTCCCAGGTTCATCTTGTCCTTTTTTTTTTTTTTAACCAATCATAGATCCAGTCATTTCCTACAGTGGTATTTGAAAACCAAGGCAGTAGGAGAGGAAGAGGAAAGGGGGCTGGTGTTCTGACCCTTATTATAATGAATGCTGATTTCCTGTAGTTCTAATGCCTGGGAAGGCCAGTGTCCAGGTAGGCGCTTGCTGAATCAGTGTCTGGGGAGGGCCAGTTCCTCCCAGTCAGAGCTTTTCTCTGAATCCTTATATGGCGGAAGGAGCAAGTGAGCTCTTGGTGCCTTGGCTGCCACAGCTTGTTTCTGGAACCCTGCCTGGGGCCATGAAGAAGGGACAGGCACATATGCAGAAAAGCTGGGGTCCGATGACTGCACACACTGACAAAACCGCACCTTAGTAAGTTTAATGTGTTCAGAATGGGGGAAGGATTAGCAAGTCTCAGTAGGAGTCTCTGTAGGCCAGGAGTCTCAGGCTGCAGTCACCCCAGAGGCTATAGTTGTTAGTGTTTGTACGCACTTGTCAACCATTGGTAACCAGTTCTTGGGTAGAGAAAGGCTTTGCCATGGGACTGATTCCTTGGTCCTTGACGTGGCCAACTCATGTCAGTTAACATTCACTCAGACTGTCACTCACTCCCTATACACTGGGCTTCTTGTAATCTTCTTCTAAAGGTCCTGCTTCCTAATCGATCACTCTGAGTGGTAGGTCTTCAGTGTATGAGTTGGACAAGGGTCACAGGGTCACAAACATTCAGACCATAACATAAAATTTATTTTTGTATCTATTCCCTATGGTAATGAGTTCACATGGTTTTTCTAGCACTACACAGGAATAATTCTGCCCCCCCCAACACAGACACAGACACAGACACAGACACACACACACACACACACACACACACACACATGTAACCCCTTTCTCCATAGTGAGTAACCTTACTGCCATCACCTTAACTCTATTTACTTACTAGTCTCCCACTTTTGTGACTAGTTCCTCCTTCCTTTCCATCAACTCTCCCGCATCTGCTTCACACTTACTCTCAGCTGGCCCCTATAGTTGGTTTTTGGGTATTTTATAGGTTCTTCTTTCTTCTACCCTTCTAATGTCCCAACACCAGATGAGAGAGAGAAAAAAAAGATAGAGCAGAGAGAGGAAAGGAAAGAGATCCCCAAATAAAGACAGAGATCAGAAACGGGGCGACTTTATCATTAGACTACTTCCTACTGATTAGGGCCATCAAGTTCCTTGGGGCAAGATTGATTTTCTCCATCAGAATATCTAATTTCTTCTTTTTTCTTTTTTTCTTCATTGAGCAAGACTACTTAACAAATTGCAACCAACAACAAACACCACCAACCAACAACCTACACTGTCCCTTGGGCTCTAGCTGTTACACGCCCTCTGAAAAGTTCCCAGAATTCCAAACATCACACAATCACAGAAACTGTCTGCAGCTGGCAAAAATCACACCCCTGCCAGGACACGAGGCAAACCATAGTCAGCTGCAGTCTGAAGCAGCCCCATGTCCCACACCTGGGTTTAAACAAAAACATATTCTTATAATATTTGTTTTTTAAAGAAGTCAAAATTTCAGAATTCTCACTACATTTCCCCTTTCTGTTTTAAGCCATTAATTATGCTGGGTGTAGCAGGGAATCATAAACAAAAACATTTGCAATGAAATAAGAGATTTTTGGGTCAATGGCCAAGGTTTTCAGGACGCCTCTCCTGTTCTATTCTAATCTTTATCAGTTTTAATGATTTCCATAGCTTTTCATTTCCTGTGGAAATATAAACAAATTGACAAACCCAACACAAAACTTTCACTGGCTTCCCTTCTGGTGTTCACACATTCTTATAGTATATAGGCTGTTTTAATTCTATAACTCTGTGACTCTCGGCTGCTCTTGTTCCACCTGGCTTGTACTTTCTGCTTAGGAGGCTTGAGCCAGGCCCCCAAGGCCATTTCCCAATGGTAAGAAATTGCCTTAGATATCCCTTTTGGACATATACTCATTGGTCCAATGTGGAGAGCTTTTTTTTCTAGTAAACTGGGCTGGAATTTGACCTTGGGCTAGGACAAGGAAGTAGGCTCAGGCAAGACTTTGACATTGGGCCAGGACAAGGAAGTAGGCTCAGTCAAGACTTTGACATTGGGCCAGGACAAGGAAGTAGGCTCAGTCAAGACTTTGACTTTGGGCCAGGACAAGGAAGTAGGCTCAGTCAAGACTTTGATATTGGGCTAGGACAAGGAAGTAGGCTCAAGATGAATACAGCTGAGAATGTGTCCTTTGTATCTTGATGGGTCCTGTTAAGACTCTGAATCCAGTGATCCTGGGACCTTTGTTTATGCCTTGTTTGTTCCTGAACTACTATGCTTATGCCTTAGGTCTGACCGTATTCTTTGTATAATCCTAGAATGATATAAAAGCAGACTGGAAAAAATAAACCTGCTTCAGCTTCAGAACTGTCTGGTGTTGTGTTATAATGGTGTCTAATTGTCTTTTTCTTTTCAATCCTCACTCCCTCCCTTGAGGTCAGTCCAATGGGCAATCTTTGCCACATTGCTCACCCTTGGAAGTCTGGGTCTTTTCTCTGGTTCATATTTAGAAAAACAAATGCCCTTAGAGATGACTTGTTCATAGTTTTGTCATAAATGACCATATTTCCCACAATTAAAAAAATCACAGCAGAGAGCATTTTGAGATCAACCTTTAGCAGCTTGGTCAGTCTCATTGCAAATCACTGCACTTCCTGAAATTGAAGCACAGGGCATTTTGACATCAGAGACTCGTAGCTATAGCTTGGCTTATGACATTTGCATGATACACATTAGAACCAATATTTGTCTGCATCCTCTATTCATTCACCCATAGGCACTGCTCCCACCTTTAATGGTCTAATAACTTTTCTACATTCAGTACTCACATTTTCATATGTCAAGATTTCTATGAATATACCGCTTTGCTCACAGATAAGACTAATCCCTTGTAAAGGTCAGTGAAATCTTCTCCAGAGCCTTGTATAATCTTTGTAAAGGAGGGCTGGAGAGATGGCTCAGTGGTTAAGAGCACTGAGTACTCTTCCAGAGGTCCTGAGTTCAATTCCCAGCAACCACATGGTGGCTCACAACCATCTGTAATGGGATCTGATGCCTTCTTCTGGTGTGTCTGAAGACAGCTACAGTGTACTCACATACATAAAATAAATAAAAGGAGGTAGATCCCCCTGCCCCCAACTTTGCCCAAGCTCTTTTTTTTTTCTTTTTTTCTTTTTTTTCTTTTTTTTTTTTTTTCTTTTTTTTTTTTTTTTTTTTTTTTTCTCTCTCTCTCTCTCTTTCTCTCTCTCTCTCTCTCTTTCTTTCTTTCTTTCTTTTTTTTTTTTTCAGAGCTGGGGACTGAACCCAGGGCCTTGTGCTTCCTAGGCAAGCGCTCTACCATTGAGCTAAATCCCCAACCCCTCTTGCCCAAGCTCTTAAAGCCACTAATTGGCATTATTCTATAGTAGTGTCATCAGATTCAATCTGTTTCTGTATATCCGAGTACCACTCTTCACCTAGTAACTGGCCTTTTACTAATTCATTCCCCTTACACTATTTTACTGTTTAATATCCACAGCTTCTTCCATTTATCATATTAACCATTGCAACTGCTGACAGCCTCTAGTATAGCTGTCACCAAGCCCCTTCCTGTCTTGTGGAATAATTTGATTTTGAGTAGCTCAGTTATTAAAAAATTTGTTTCACATAAAGTGAACGCATCCCATATGAAACCATGGCCTCTTTAAAATGCTTCTGGTCTATTTTTTTTTAATAGGACAACATTGTATCTCATCACAACCTTGTTCCACACCATTAGAAGGCATATGCTGTAAGACAACTGGGAAAGCTGATGGTGATATCATAACCCCAGGCCACCCATCTTCACACTCTGCTGGTTGGTTCAGGATTAACCCTTTCTTGGAAGTGGGCTGTTTCATCAGATTGCCCTCCTACCTCCAGCCTTTCTCTGCTTCTGGCACAGTTTCCTTCCCTCTTTCCTCCCGCAAGAGACTCTTGCTTAGTCTCTGGGACTGAGCCTCTTTATTCTCCGTTTTCCGGTGTGCTTTGCCTCTCAAACACTTCTACTTTCACCCACAGTTTTTCCTGTTGCACAGCCAACTCTGCAAGCCTTTCAGAAGAGAGAGAGCAGAGTGGAGCCTTTTGTTTCCCATGTCAGCCATTTTTTGTTTCTCAGGCGTCTCCATTTCCACTGCAATTTTTCCCAGTTGCTCAGCCATTCTTCCAATCATTTTTTGAAAAAGAATTTAGGAAGAATAAAAACAGAAAATTCCCTCTGGGAGCAAAGTGGGGGGATACGTCAGAGGTAGCAGCCACAATAAATTTTTTGCTGTCATCTTGAAGAAAAATCCATCCCTTCGTCCCCTGCTATTTTCTCTACTGCATTTGAAGTCAGATTTCCCATTCTGCCTAGCGCCATGTCTGGGCACCACTTACAGCTTGTCTTTGTGGTTCTTCTTTCCTCCACTCTTCTCCATCCTTTGTTCTTCTATCCCTTCAACCCCCTAACACTGAATAAGAAAGAAAAATGGATAGGGGTATCTTTAGCATTAGACTACTTCCTGCTGATTAGGGCCATCAAGTTCCTTGGGGCAAGTGTGTTCTTCGCCATCTTTAATTTATTCTTGTTTCTTCTTTATACACAACTACTTAAACTGCAACTAACAACAAACAAACAACAACCCACCCCAACCCACACCACCTCTCACGGCCCTAGCATTTCTACATCCTCTGAGAAGTCTCCAGAATTCCAAATGTCACACAATCACGGGAACTGTCTGCAGCTGGCAAAATCATGCCCCTGCTAGAGCACGAGGCTAATCACAGTCAGCTGCTGTGGACAATCTGAAGCAGCCCCATAACCCATACCTGGGATTCAAACAAAAACATAGTCTTATATTTCTTTGTATTTTGTTTTTTGTTTTGTTTTGGTTTTTTTTTTGGAAAGAAAACAAAAATTCCAGATTCTCATGACTGGTTCCTTTTGCTGGTTTACTTCTGTGCCCATCAGCTTTGTGGTATAACATGTGGCATGTTCTGTGACAAGGTCCATTTGCTTTCCAGCATTCTTGGTGGATTAAATTTGTCTTTTCCTTCTTCTCTTTCTCCCTGTAGCACATGTGTACACCCTCTGTTCTCTTTCTTTGCTAATTTATAAACAAAATTCTAGAACAGATAGTTATAGAGATGAAGAGGAAATGGCTGAATTCTAGGCTAATTTAACTTTCTCTATTACCTAAGTTTTTAATAAGAGTTCTCTCTATATACACATACACAGATAGACAGACAGACACACACACAGTCTCATTATCTGCTCTTGCTTACCTGGGACTCACTATATAGGCCAAATACTCCCATGTATATGTTTATAAGAGCTCTTATATTTGGTTTCATGAATCTTAAAGACAGCGTGCTGTAGGGCCATTTATAACACAGCCACAGACACCTCCCTGTGAAAGTCTGAATGATGGCTTCCCCTCCATCACGTCTTATTCATTATATCTCTAGATTGCACCTGATATATCCACAGGCATATATTACATGTTTACTAAGTGAATATATAAGGATCCATTCCCACGTGGTTCCTGTTCCCATCTTTCCACCAAAATTCTCTTCAAAATCATGAACTGCTTCCTTACCTGTGGCAATTAATTTATAAAGAGAAAAGATTTATTTTTGACAAATGATCTTGAAGGTTCTAGGCCAAAATCAGGTAGTTCTGTTTACTTGGGCCTCATGTGATAAACCCACACCTTGGAAAAATCTGTAACAGAGTGAAGTTCTTACCTCATAAGCTAGGAAGTAACGTGTGTGTGTGTGTGTGTGTGTGTGTGTGTGTGTGTGTGTGTGTGTGTGTGTATTAGAATCCCACACTCCTCCTCAAGGGCACATTCCCAGTGACATAAAGATCTCCCTCAGGTCCCACCTCCCCAGTAGTTCACAGAACCTTACCCACACGTGAACCATGGTACCCTTAAATTACTCAGGTAATTTTGTTTTTTGTGCTGACTTATCAGTACTCAACACTTTGCCACTTTCTTCTTAAAATTCCACCTTTTCCTATGGTAGCTTCACTTACTTCCAAGATCCCTGGCTGGTTCCTGAAGTTGGAGGATGAGCTGTCTGTCTTCTCCCCCCCCCCCTCCATCTGTCTCTGTCTCTGTCTCTGTGTCTTTTTTTTTTTATTGTATAAATAATTCATTCTTTGGGTTGTATCACTCTCTTTTGGTATAAACAGTGTGTACACCACTGCTTGCAAACTTAGTCAAGACATTTCAAGCCTAGACTTTCCCAGACTCTTCTACCAAGCCTGCCCTTACATCACCTACTCCCCTCACCTACATGTCTCATGGGAATGTCAAACTAACTTAGTCAAAATGACAAGAGTGACCTTTCTCCTCAGTCTGCTCCATTTCCCCACAGCCTTGCCCATATATGGTAACAACATTTTCATCCATCCTGTTTGACACATTAGAAATTTTAAAGTAAATTGTTCTCTACTATCTCCTCTTTGATTCCCATAGATGAATCCCTTATGAAATCTTTGAAATAGACCTTATATCTGTCCCTTTTAGACCATTGCCACTTACACAGTTTATACATTCCTAGGCCTTCCTCAGCTGGCATCCAACAATAACTTTGTTTCCCTTTTTCCTGTGCCACTGTCTCAGCTGGCATTCAGCAGTAACTTTGTATCCTTTTTTTCCTGTGCCACTCTCTCCCAGCAGCCCCTCTGCCACCTAGTGCCTTCATTCCCTAGATAGTTCCAAACCCAAATCCCTGCTTTCTCAATCTCTTTCCTAACCCATTCTAGGGCTTGCTTTAGGTTTGTTCACTGGGAATATTTTAGTATTCCTCAGGGTAGCCTCTGTTAATCTCATCCAGTGCATATAGATTTTACTAGTTTAACTTTCAACAGTAGCCTTATTTTGAAGGTGTGTAAGAAACTTTCATATTTATGTGTTTCTCTTTTTTTGTTGCAATAAACAACTGGGTTTGAATAAGTGATAAAGTTGATAAACTGACAGAGAAAGCCAGAAATTAAGTTTTTACAGATGTTCTAACCCTGGAAACACCAAGGGTCTGCAGGCTTCACCTGTCAGCACAAATATAATCCCTAAATCCAGACTTTAGTAGTCATGATGAGCTTGTCTCCCTTCTGTTACATGTGTGACCTTAGAGAATTCTGTGATTTTAATTTTTAAATTCCATTTAAATGCCCACAGTAGAAATTTATCAACAGCATGTTTTAGCTCTGTCCAGCAGAAGGTGTGTCTCACAGTGCTATGGTGGCTGGGGAGATAACACAGGGACCCAAGGACACTGAGGAAACTGGCCATCAGTAAAGGCAAAGTTATCATTTTATGGGCTATTCAGCAAAATGCCTGGAAAAACCTGCTTCTTAGTCATTGTGACTTCTGGCTGGTTAACAACTTGTAAAGAATGGTCATACTTTGTTTAAATTCAATAACTTCTCCTCCTCCTCCTCTTCCTCCTCTTCCTCCTCCTCCTCCTCCTCTCCCCCCTCCTCCTCTTCCTTCTTCTTCTCCCCTCCTCCTCTTCCTCCTCCTCCTTAGTGTCAGCTTCTTAAATTGTTTTAAAATAAAATATTTTAAGGCCTCATATCTCATCCCCCCAACCCCTGGTTTTAAGATGGAGGCTTGGGGCCCCACCCCTGGAATCATAGCTCTCTGGAAGCTGAGTTGAGGATCATAGTCACGGAGTGACTCCCAGACTCATACAACTCCAAACCCCAGACACCCAAACAGAGGGTCACTTGTTGACATTCTTAAACCCTGTTTTCCTCTAGGTTTTTGTTTTGTTGTTGATGTTCTCTAGTTTTTATGAAAATTAGAACCCACTTAAATTGTTCATTTAATCTTGTGTGGCTTATGCAAGACTGCCTAGAAACATGGCCAAGTCTGGAAACATGGAAAAGCTGTAAGTGGGTTTCTGCATTAGTTACTTTTATTGTTGTATTACAACTGCTGTCAGTGTAGGAAGGGAGGGTTTATTTGGGCCTACGTGTTAAGGATGCTGTTCGTTAGTGGAGAGGATGTTGTGGTAGGAGTGGGAGGTGGCTGGTCGTGTCACACAGTCTGGAAGCATAGAGGGCTGAATGCTCTGCTCAGCTCTCTGGTTCTGGATCCTAGCTCGTGGAATGTTGCTGCTGATACTTAGGGTGGGTTTTCCTGCTTCCTTTAGCTCATATCTCCTCACAGGGGTCTGCTGAGAGGCTTGTCTCCTAAATTGACAGTCAAATCAATCATTGAATAGTGCCATAACCATTCTTGCTGCCTGAGTGGCCTGTTGATTGGAACCAGAATTCAAGCCCAAGAAAGGGGAGATAGAAAAGGTCACTATTCACTGGAACTCGATCAGCTGGGACATTAAGATTTCATTCCGTTCTATTCTGGTTTGGTTTTGTGTTTTGTTCTCTTTCTTTTTTCTGTTTAAAAGGTATATCTTTCCATGTAGGACCAATTGTAACTCACAACTTCTAGGAGTACAGAGAAAATAAGGGTTGGAGTTTATGAATGCCTAAAATTTAATTATCAGTTGGTTTTTTTTCTTTGTTTTTGTTTCTGAAACAGGGTTTCTCTGTGGAACATCTCTGGTTGTCCTGGAACACGCTTTGTAGAAACAGGCTGGCCTTCAACTCAAAGAGATCCACCTGCCTCTGCCTCTTGAATGCTGGGATTAAGGATGTCCACCACCACACCTACCTTAAATATAGAATTTTTTGTCACATGAGAGCTGCTGCTGTAGCTCAATTGGTAGAGTGCTTGCCTAACATTTATGAATCCCTGGGTTTGTGTTAGCACTAGAGAGCTTGAGGCACGAGGATCAGAAGTTCAAGGTCATCGTGTGCTGAATAGAGAGGTCAGAGCTCCAGTCATCAACAAACTTGTCACACGTTCTTTTACTATTTACATGAAAAGTTAGATGGTTCAATTTACATTTTAAAAAGGAAGTCAGACATTTCTCACAGTTCGATAAATGAGAAATCTTTTAAAAAGAAACATAAAGATAAAAGATAGGGAAGGGGAACACCCATAAAGAACGGGAGGGGGAGGGGGAGGGGAGGGATGTTGGCCTGGAAACTGGGAAAGGGAATAACAATTGAAATGTAAATAAGAAATACCCAATTTAGACACAAGGCAGGAATAACCTGAAGGAGAAGCAGGACAGTCAGGGAGCAAGCACATAGTAGCCATGGATTACTTTCAAGAAAGATATATTCCGGGAGCTGGAGAGATGGCTCAGCGGTTAAGAGCACTGACTGCTCTTCCAGAGGTCCTGAGTTCAAATCCCAGCAACCACATGGTGGTTCACAACCATCTGTAATGAGATCTGATGCCCTCTTCTTGTGTGTCTGAAGACAGCTACAATATACTTACATATAATAAATAAATAAATCTTTAAAAAAAGAGAAAGATATATTCCAGTACAATCTATAAGGCACAAGGACAAATTGGCACAGAGAGAAATCATAGCTCTCAACACTGGAAACACCGTGTGGACCACAGACAGCAAGGGAGGACTACAGCTAGCAAAACTAGAGGATTTAATATGTGCTAGTAGGCCTGTGTGTGTTTGAGTGAGCACTTGTTTATATAATAAGCCTGATCGTTGTCCTTTTGCTAGAAATTGTTGCAGCAATAGACCTGGGATTAAACTTTTATGCTAAATTATATAACACTAAAAAAAAAGAAATACCCAATTTAATAAAGATGGAGAAAAAGATAAAAGATAAGCTATATAGCCAGTGCAAATTAAATTAAAACCTTAGTATAAACTATAAACCAGGAGTAAAAATTTCCTAAATGAAAGTAAAATAGTCAGGATTTCTGACTTCCAGAATGGGTAAAATTACACAAAAAGACATTTACATGGACTGAGATACATTCTTGCTTTGATATAAAAAGTTAAAACCCACACGGTCTCAGTGTTAGGGTGTAATTTTAAAAGTAAAAATAGCCAGGTGGTGGTGGACAAACCCTGTCTCAAGAAAAGGTAAAATGTAACTGTGGATGGGTAAGCCGGTTGAAACGAGTTAGCAGATTATTTGATTGGCTGTCTGCATGCCAGGCAGGTCTTACTCATTTTCCTATCTTCTTCAACCATGTGACGCTCCATGCAATTCTGTTTTGCTGCGGGCAGTGCGGCCGTTTCTTGGTTGCCCTTGACGAATACAGAGCTCAGTGGATTCTTTCTTGTCCTCCTGACTTTTGCGGTTTTAAATATTGTTCCGTACTCAGTAGGTTTCAGTAAATCCTTTCCTGGTAAGTGCTAGTAAAATCACTTATTTAGGCAATTCCTTTCCTGTACAATGTTTTCTGTGCTGTTTGATAAATTCAAAGCAAAGCCCCTTGTTCGGAATAGCGCAACGGAGACAGACAGAAGAGCCGGGGAGAGAGGTAGAGAAACTGGAAATTGAGCTCCTTTGGTCTAAACCACGGCAGGACTTTTCCCTTTGATGTTGGCGTTGATGCACAGACATGTTGGTACTGCACACTGGCCTGTATCAGAGAAAGCGTGCTGTGCATTGACCTCAGGTGTCTGTTTCCATTGTTGGAATGTAGCACGGAGCTGAGAAAGGTGTGGCTTCAGTCTCCCCAGCTGGAGTCAAGTTAGGACATGGCTCCTTCAATGAAGAATCAGAACAGCTCAGCAGCTGAGTCAGCGCCTCACCAATTGCAGTGTTTTATGTTTCAACCGTGGAATGGTTCGGAGGGGACTTTAAGTTTCCATCACCAGATGTGTGGATGCCTGATGCCCAGGACCTCAGTGACCATTCTAGATTGGGACCCAGGCCATTTGGATTCTCCAGCTCATGAAGTAAGGGAGATCTGGTGGCCTTCAAAGCAGCAGGACCCAGGCCAGAGGGGCAGGGACTGCTCCTTGAGGCTCAGCTCTTGCTTTGTTTCACCCTAGTTACCTGGGCTCCATGACCCCTCCCCTTGCTTATCTTTGTTTAGAAAAACGAGCTAGTTCCAGTTTGGTTAAATAAAGTTTTGTTTTATACAATGTCGTACATAGTTTGACTTTTGTTTTGTGTGTGCCCTTTGCAGGGGCTTTTGTAAACCAGGATTAATAGTAGTAGTCCGCTTACTACTATGGCTTACTGTCTTTACTCTTGTGCTGTTCTGCCTTTCTCTTCCTTCCCTGTTACAGAGTTAGGAACACTGACCCATCCTCACAGAAGGGGTCTTGAGTCTGAAGTGGAGCAAGGGCATCTCTGGTTCTACAACCTGCTTCTTAGTGACTTAAAACAGCACATGGCCAGCGACCAATGCAGTATCCATCACACCCTTCCCAGGAAACACTATAAGGCAGCATCTAGCTGGTGTTACTGCCTGAGAGAAGACAAGTCCAAGGGTGGCCCTTGAATCTCCCTCGCTGTTAACTTTGTTTTCAAATTTTTAAGTCAAGGAGTCTCTACTTGAAGTGTTCCTCTGTTCACAAACCATTCTGAAGCTTCAGCTTCGCCCACTGGAATGACGGCCCTGGGAAACCAAGGAAACTCCAAGCTGGGTTTTAGTTCAGTGAGTGAGTGCTAGGGTCTGCAAGCCAAGCAACACAAGGTGTGGATGTGGGAAGGACCAGCCGAGCACAGCTAAGCCTTGTGGGAGGTGTGCCAAAGCAGGAACCCAATCTCCGAGTAAATAGTTCTGGTCAAAATTCCATTCTGTAGCAGCCTTGTTGGCCTTGTCTGCTGCCTCCTTTCAGGACACCGTGCCTTTACTCCACGGAGTTTTGATAGAGATTGGAAGTCCACTTTACAAATTGGAAAATCAGCCTGTGACCGTCGAGCATGTATTGCAAGATCTGGGAATGGATGCCAATGGGGGTGATGGCTAAGTTCCTCTAACAATGTTAATACAGCAGTATCCAGTGGCATCCCGGCCACAAGGAGGACTCTCCTGAGGATGCTGAGGACAAGTGAACAGAGGACGTTCCAGTTTGGGATCAAGTTTGGGAACATTCTTCAAATTTATTCTGGCTGCGAACTTCAGATGCCAAGGATTTGCTTTGTGCTACATGCTAGGCCATTGCTAAGACATTTAAGGAAAACTCCCCAGAGGTGCACAACCCTTAATATGAAGAACGACTTCACTGAAGAGGAGGAGGCCTGGCTGCACACTGAGAAGCGGTGGTGATAGGGAGCATGTGCCGGACACTGTGGGATCGTTCCCATACCAGCTGCACTGCTGCTTATGTCCCCCTTAACACTAGACAGAGAGGAGACTCCGGGTCCACTGAACTAGCAGAACATAGTATGTAGCTGGAGTGCAGATTCCATACTGGTTGCTGTTTCTTCAGGTGCGAGTGAAGGTCCCTTTGTTCTTAGTTAGGCATACAATTAGAAAATCGATTGAGGGCTTTCTCCTCTTCCTTCTGTTCTTGTAAAATGATTTAGTTTATTGACTTACTATGCTATTACAAATTGACATTGTAAATCAGATAGCTTGCAAAGTTTTCCAAGGTAGAATTAGCATATGATCTTTACCGATGAATGAACAAAGCACCTTAAGGTTAATGATCCCAGGGCAGGTCTCAGGCTGTGGGTCAGGTCTTGGGCTGCTATTGACCTACGTGTGTGGCAAGGACCCGAGGACTTCTTTTTAAAAAAAAAAAAATTTTTTTTTTAATTTTCTCAGCTTTGAATGTCAACTACAATACTCAGTTTGTAGTTTTGGCGGGAGAAATGTAATTAGAAATTTGTTAGCTTTTCAATTAAAAGATCCATTTTTAAAAAAATCCATGGGGCTGGAGGACTGGCACAGTAGTTAAGAGTACTTGTTGCTCTTGCAGAGGACCCGGATTTAATTCCTGGCAGCCAAAGGGCAGCTCACTGTAACTCCAGATCCAGAAGATCCAATGCACTCTTGTATCCTCCAGGGACACGGTTCACCCACATCGTGCACATACATACATTCAGGTAAAACACGCAGACATAAAATCATGTTTAAAAATACATCTTGTTTTTTATTAAGCCTTGCACCAAACTTACCTGCTCCATCCCTCCTCGCTTCCCCTTTCTTATTTGGTATCGATTTCCATTAAGCTCCCCTGGTGTGCCAAACATCTGTCTTCTCAGAGGGTCCTCTAGTGCGTCCTGGGGATGCTGCTAAAGAATGTAAAACCCGTTCCATCCTCACAGGGAGGCATCAAGAGTTGGGAGCTCTGGTGAGAATCCCCTGGAGATTAGTAGTAGGTATGATTCGGTAAAGCCCTGAGACAGTGGTACTCGCCTTTAATCCCAACTCTCTGAGTTCACGGCCAGCCTGGTCTACAGAGCGAATTCAAGGGCAGTCAAGTCTACACAGAAGGGAAAGGGAGGGAGGGAGGGAAACGAAACTCCCAGCATGGATAGCTAAAGAAAGGGGAAGCAAGCTCCATCGCTAAAGTAAAAACCTGTTTGTCCTGACTGGGGAGGCACTAAAGGCTGAATCTGGGCCGAATTCTGGCTGCCAATGGAAAGCGAGAAAGCCTTTAAAGAGAAAGGCTCGCAAATTCTGCCCCACAGCATCTTTATGCGGATGCATCAGGGCCACGTGACACATGCATTCCTTCTTTCAGTCCTGCGGGTGCCAGGCCCTTTGCTGGTTTGATGGAGTAACCGAAGCCGCTGCAGCACTTAGCGGTTTTTCAGAGCGCTAGCGGCGGCCTGCCTGCAGCAGCACTGTTCCCGTTAGTAACACAAAACACCCGCGCTCCACCTCAGACCTAAACTTGCTGTTGGAGGATTCTTGGTGCTAGCCCGGTCTTCTGCAGCCACAAATCCACAATGGACTTAGTAGGCCGCTTAGGTCTGAAGGAAATCTCGTCCTCCACCCCCACCCCAACCCCCACCTCAACCCCCTCCCTCGGCGCGACCCCGCCTCCTGGCTGTCAAGCGCACAGGCCCCGCCCCGGGCCCGCGCTTTGCCGTCTTCAGGCTCCGCCCCTGCCCCTTACTCCAGACCCTTGGCGGTTTGACGAGCAGAAACACCAGCTCCCCGCCGGATCCAGCCGACACCTCAAAGCAAGAGAGCGACATGGCAGCTCCTGCTAAGGGCGAGAACCTGTCCCTGGTGGTGCACGGACCTGGAGACATTCGCCTGGTAAAAAGGGGAAGTGTGGAAATCCAGGCAGCCAGCCCTGCTTGGCCCCTCTGGCAAGCTCAGTAACGACACCCGCTCTCAAGTTCTGTTGCTCACGGGGCTGGCAGGTAGCTCGCGCCAAGCACCCCTGGCTGCCTCGGTTTACTCCGATCTCAGCTGGTTACCCGGAGGTGGGGGTTGGGCGGCCGTTATCTATCTCTTAGGAGAGTTCTGGTCGCGTGCTCCCGAACCTAGCCCGGTGCCAGGCACGTGACCTGTGCTCAGGACCATTGAAAAACCTATCAAGCCTTCACCTCTGATAGCTGCAGAATCACACTCTTGTTATTGCTCCTCAGAAGGATCAGAGGGAGACTTCCAGGATTAGGATCTACCCAGATCTTTTCTGGTAGACAGTGCAGGACAGAAAAAGGTGGCAAGGTGGCATTTAAAAGCTGTGAATCACGGGGGTTGGGGATTTAGCTCAGTGGTAGAGCGCTTGCCTAACAAGCGCAAGGCCTAGGGTTCGGTCCCCAGCTCCAAAAGAAAAGAAAAGAAAAGAAAAAAAAAAAAAGCTGTGAGTTTTCTATTTAATCCTTTTTGCTTGGAACTGATAATATCCCCTAGCAGAATTATTATCATGAGAGAGCCCAGCACTCAGTAAGTGCAAATGGTGCACTTTAACTGGTGATATAGCATTCTGTGTACCTCTGTCTCTGGCTTTAAGCCTAGTTCTGCCCCCTTGGAGCAGAGTTCAGACGTTTGCTGAATCATCTCTGTGGTCATGCCAAAATTCCCTTGACAAAGTCCATCTCAGTGGGGCATGCAGTATGTGGACTGGGTACCAGCTATCTCCTGTGCTTCCCCAGAGTCTGAGTCCTCACTCAAAGAACATGTACTAGGAGAGACTCTTCCAGATGAACAGTTCTTGTCAGCTTAATAGCCTGTCCTCAGTGGTTTATCACTCCGCTGACTGCAAACAACTGAGCTTGGAAGCATTTCCAGGTTTTTCAGAGTTCCTTAACTCTTCCACCTGTCTGTGGATTCCAAACCAAGAACTGTTGCCTGAAGCTGGCACTCCCCAAGGTGGTAGGCTTGGTGAGCGAACAGCCAGAACAACTCATTTCAAACTCTACTGCTCTTTCCAGTCACTTTGGAACTCTACCCAACATCCTGAATTAAAGAGACACTGTGTATGGGGGCAGAAAAGGGATCTATTGCTACATAGCTTACAAAGTGATTTTGTACTCCAGTCCTTGTGTCACTAATGTTTACTAAGTGAGAATATGCCTGCTGCGTGCTGAGGACTGCTGTCCCTACTCCCAGGCATCCCTGAAGAGACAGGTGACACCTAAGCACCGTCCTGGGCCAAGGCGTAATTGCTCTTTAGGGAAACTGTGGATGGTTCAGCTTGCCTGTAAATAACCCTTGAACTGAAGGCCATCAGGGCTCTCAATGGAAAGTATGCTATTGCTGGGACCCCTGCAACCCAACACAGGCCTCCTGGGCTTTCCTCCTTCCCAGGCATGACCCTTACCCAGCCACCCACCCCTGTGGAGTAGTCTATTCCTCTTTCCTTGGGGCAGATTCAGTCGTACAAGTTTGGGTGGTGCAATGAGCCTCAAACCCTGGCATCTTGAGGGGAGCTGTTCTCTCCTAGGAGAACCACAGTGAGACCCAGGGTGTCTGAGTGGTAGATTAGGTGGCGGTGGCTTCTGAGAGTCATAGGCTAGTTTGGCTATGGACTATAAAATGGGGGAGAAGACATGTTTTCCTATTTTAATGTCAAGCCTCACAGCCACAATGTTAGGTCTTTCTGGGTTTTAGGATGGGTGGGGAACTAAGGCTTAGCTCTCATTTGAGTAGACTAGGGGCTGGGTCTGCAAAACCCCTTGCCTCGGGAGCTCACATTCTTTGTAATTCTTTGGAAAAACAACCCTTCCTAGTATCTAAAGCAGCATTCCAAAGGATTGTGAAGGGAAAGACCTCAGACTTGCCCAGTGAGGCCTCCTCAGTCACCAGTAAGGCCCAAAATTGGCCACTGTCCAGGGCATGGCTCTGGAAAAACAGGACCTGAGCTACTTTGCTAAGACAAGCAGGACGGAAACCTAAGACCCAGCCTGACCTCTGCCTGCCTGGGAGACAGGATTCCCTTTCCCAGCGACAGTGATGGAAGTCTTCCTACACTTAGTGTCAACACTGAGGAGAGCGCTTGTCATTTGGGTGATGAATGAGAGGGGGGATGTATGTGTTTGTGTGTAGACACTTAACACGCATTTTGGGAAGGACTAGTAAATGGGTAGGTGTATGTTAGGAGACTGGAAGGTTTGTGTATGGACATGTTAGGACAGGCTGGTAGGTTTCCTTCATAATGAGGGAAAAAAACCAGATTTCTCTTTTTTAAAAAGATTTGTGTAGGGGTTGGGGATTTAGCTCAGCGGTAGAGCGCTTGCCTAGGAAGCGCAAGGCCCTGGGTTCGGTCCCCAGCTCCGAAAAAAAAGAACCAAAAAAAAAAATTTGTGTATATGTACACTGTCTTCAGACACAGGGTATCAGGTCCCATTACAGATGGTTGTGAGCCACCATGTGGTTACTGAGAATTGAACTCAGGACCTCTGGAAGAGCAGCCAGTGCTCTTAACTGAGCCATCTCTCCAGTTTATTATTTATGTTATGTAGTTTTTGGGTTTTTGAGACATTTCTTTGTGTAGCCTTGGCTGTCCTGGAACTCTGTAGAGCAGGTTGGCCTTGAACAGAGATCTGCTGACCTCTGCCTCCTGGGTGCTTGAATTAATGGCACCTGCCATCACCACCCTGGCTTCAGATTTCTCTATTATAAATGGAGAGATTGGAATTTAAGAGGGAAAAATAAATGAGTGCTCAGGTACAAGGAGGCAAGCCATCCCTCAGCACACATAAGGGGTTACTGGAAAGGAAACAGTAAAGTCAACCAAGGGGCCTGGAGTGGGAGCCGGCCCACCCCCGCTGCCGGCAGCTGTGTGCAGCTGTGTGGCCCAGCAGTCTTTCTCCCGCTATAATTAACTCGGCTGGAAGAGGAGCTCCAGGCCTGCAGTCCCAGCTACTCAGGAGACTAGGGCAGGAAGACTGAGAGTTCAAGGCTGGATTGGACTACAAAGTAAGTTCAAGGCCAGTGGTAGAGTCTCTATGTTAAATCCCTAATACAGGGAAAGAGGAGGAAGGGGTGGGGTAAGGTGGGGTTGGAAGAGGAGGGGAGGAAGAGGAGAGACTTTAGAATTTATCTGCGTTGTGTGAACTTCATTGGCACTGTGCTTATGCAAGAGCCAACACAGAGTCCCAGGCATCCCTACTGTCTGTGCTGACTAGAGTCAAGCAGGAAGCCCAAGCCTTAAACAATCTTACTGTGGAGAGATAGAGGCCAAAACCACCAACTGTATGGACAGATTTGGCAAAATTCTTAGAATGTGGGTCAAGCAGAACACTACAACTTCAGCAGTTAAACTGAGAATCTAGAACTTTCTTCACTGGGCGATGAATTGTTGGCTCGTGAAATTGGAAAACACCAGACTTTGCTTATCTGCACAGAATCTTGGCTTGGGGGCAAGTGGGTGGCTTGAGATTTTTTTTTTTTTTTGCATTTTTAAGAAATATTTTATGATGTAGAGTTTGCTAGACTAGTGAGGATACTAGGAAAGGAATCCAGACATTAGTACATTGCTACATCCCACCCACAGGATGGGTACTTAGTTCAGTGCTTCAAACTCTGGGATGAAAGAATGAGTTTGTTTTCATATCCAGCTGACCACAGTCTAATGTTTGCTGGACTCTACAGCTAACAGAATGCTAGCCATTTCTACATGTGCCTCCCGATATCTTGTTCAATCCATCTCCAATCAGTCCATGGACCGACCTCTGGATGCATGGGAGCATGCTATGTCCTTTCTTCCTGAACACCGGCCCTTGCTTATTCCAGCACATGGACACAGAGTAGGTCAGCTTTTCCTAGGGCAAAAGAATTGCTTTAAGGGCTGGCAAGATGGTGCTTGCTGCCATGCCTGACAGGTTGAGTTTGATATCTGGAACCCACATGGTAGAAAGGAAGTGCTGGCTCCCAGAAGTTGTCTTCTGATGTCCACCTGCCTGTATGTGGCATGTATGTATATGTACAGAGGCACGCTAAATAAATAGGATACAGTGGAAAGAGAATTGCTCTGATAATGTTTTTAAACAAGTTGAATCTCTAATAAAACACACTTCATGGTTAAGCTATGGATGAGAAGGAAGGGTCTTGTCATGATCACCTGGGGTGGTGGTGGTGGTGGTGGCGGCGGCAGCGGCGGCGGCAGTGGGGGTGGGGGTGTCAAGTGGTCCAAGACATCTGCCTTGATAGCATTAGTGAGCAACTGGATTCAACCAGGGAGAAAACCTGGAGAGGAGGGGGCACAGACATTATTTAGTATTTCTGGGCTTAGTCAAAGCCTATATATAGCCCCAGGTACTCACAAAGGCAAGGCAGGAAGACTGAAAGTTAAAGACCTTCAGGGCTACCCTGGGCTACAGAATGAGACCAGCATGGGCAGTTTAGTGAGTCCTTATCTCAAAAGTAAGAAGAGGGCTAAAGATGTAATTTAGCGATAGGGTTACCATGGGCAAGACCCTAAGTTCAATTCTCATTATTAAAAAGAAAGAAAAAGCATTGAATGAAGTCTCTTACCTGTCAGAGGCACTTCTGAGGAGAAATAGAACAGCAAACTCATTTAGAAAACAAGGAACTGTCCAAAGAAATACTTCCTTTCTTTTTATCTAAATTATGTTTCTGTAGTAAACAAAACCCAAACTTCACATTCAAAACCAGCAACTTGGCTTCTGTGTCAAATGCTTGAGAAAGCATTGCCTTTGTCTGAAGGTCCAGAGGCACAGAGATGCTTCCCATCCAGAAGGAAGCACCAGTTTGATGAGGTTTTAGTGTTCTGAGAAGGGCTCATAGACTAGGGAAATTCCTTTTCAGATATCCATGACACAGTGAGGGGAAATATTTGCGTGTGTGCGTATATAATGATGTGTGTACGTGTATAGTTATACATTAATATTGGCAACAAATTTAGCTAGTTCTCAGCATGGTTGGTGAAAGTAGAGGTTTTCTCCAAACTAGACTTTATACTAAAAATATTTCTAACCACAGGAAACTTGGTCAAGGTTTACAGAGAGTTGTCAGTCCAGTATAAAAGAGTATAAATACTTATATAAAACTGTGCACAAGCCTTCTCCATTGCTGCTAATACGCATATTCTTGCTTACTATAAATAAGTATTATCTAATTAGCATATGGTTTTATTCCTGTATTTTTTTAAAAGGGAAAACACATTTTCATTAAGTTATAAGTAATGGGGCACAAGGGCTGAACAGAGAAAGATTGGAGCCATAGTGGCAGTAGGGGTCATGTGTACACATATGAAGAGCTGTGAGAGGGCTGGAGCAGAGAAAGATTGGAGCCATAGTGGCAGTAGGGGTCATGTGTACACATATGAAGAGCTGTGAGAGGGCTGGAGCAGAGAAAGATTGGAGCCATAGTGGCAGTAGGGGTCATGTGTACACATATGAAGAGCTGTGAGAGGGCTGGAGCAGAGAAAGATTGGAGCCATAGTGGCAGTAGGGGTCATGTGTACACATATGAAGAGCTGTGAGAGGGCTGGAGCCCTCCTCACTGTCAAGGGTGGGCTCTGAGACTGAAACCCAGCAGTGAAAGCCACCAACAGGGAAGAAGCTAGTACCACCAATGTCACAGGTGAGGCTCTGTCCTCACCTTTGGCTGAATGTGAGACCCTAGCCACCAGGCAGGGTCTGGGCTCCAGTCTGCTGAGGTGCCTTGGCAACCAAGAAGGGAACTAAAGGTGCTGAAATGATAGCTCAGGGGTTAAGAGGACTGACTGTTCTTCCAGAGGTCCTGAGTTTAATTCCCAGCAACCACATGGTGGCTTACAACCATTATAAGGGAACAAAGAAAGGTTTCAACAAGCAGATGAGCCAGGGCACAATGTCCAGTAGGAGTGGCAGGCCCTGGCCCTTCCCTTGCTCTCTGGGAGTCCAACCTGGGGTAGGATCTGGCAGGCCCCAGGTCCCCTCAGTTGGCACAGTTGTACTGTAGGACTTGCTGAGAGACAAAGAGCTTCCAGACAGCCGGGGCCTCTCCCGGCTGCCCCAGCACTGGGCAGTTCTCTTTGTTGTCTGCAGTCTGGGCTGAAGACCTCTTAGGTGCTTATCTGCTCCGCCACTCACCTCCACATCTTCCTCCAGGCTCAGCCTCTTGGTGTAGGCAGCTTCTTGAAAGGGCTCCATGCACATGGCAGTGAGCTTCACCACACTCTTGGCCAAGGGCACCAGGTTCAAGATGCTGCTGAAAGCCTTCCTCTGGAAGGTTCTGTCCAGCGCTGCCACAATCACTGTCTTGCCTGCATTGGCTATCATTTCACAGAAATCCACAATGTCAGGGAAAAACCGCCCTTCATCAATGCCAATGACGGGGTCACTCTCAAGGCCTCCTGGGCCACATCCCGGAGCATGCAGGCCGGCAGTGCATCCATGGTGTTCCGATCATGTGTTGAGAAGTTGCTGCTATAGCACGTGTCTTTGGCATACTTGATGACCAGGCACTTGTACTGGGCAATCTGGAAGTGCCATGCTCTCCTCATCAGCTCTATGCTTTTCCCTGAGAACATGGGCCTGAGAATCACCTGGATATGCCCCCGGGTATTGCTGGGGGAGATGGGCAGCATGGTGGGCAGGTTGATGTAACTCATGGCGACAGGGCAAACCTTAGCACCAGGGTCCTTGTGTGGGGGATGTTCCTGTATTTTTAATTAGGAAGAAAAAATTTTACATTATGGATAAGAATTAAGTAGTTCTCCATCCCGTGTAGATCGGGATCTTGTGGTCAGAGGGTGCAAATGAATTATGTACCCGGTCATGTTACCCCAGGGAAGGCTTCTTAAAGGAATGCCTGAGAACCCTAGGCCCTCAAAGGCCTGCTGAAAGCCAGGTACTGCCGTGACCTTCAACCCCAGCACTTGAGACCTTGCCTCAAAAAGCAAAACTAGAAACAGCAGTCCAGACAGTTGGATAGACCCATCTGGGTGTTTCCAGACTCTTCAATCCTAACGTATCTGAACCTGAGTCTTAGTGTCCCACAGGAGTTAGGATGTTTCACTTCCGGTCTCATGGATCTTGGGGAGAGAGAGCCTTATGTGGATAAATAAGTAGGAAGTGTTTGGTGTGACTGGAGGTGAATGGGGTCCCCAAGTGAGGAGAATAGGACTTTTCAGGGATAATGGGGAGTATAAGTCTTTCAGAAAGACTCATCAGGACAAAGGCTGGCTGGCAAGGAGAGCCTGGGCAGAGGACGAGGTCAGTTGACTTTGGGAGAGCTTTCAACGCTTTATTTTGCCCGCCTCATATGCCAGGATCAATGGCTAGAACAAAGTCTCTTGCCCAATTGGAAAACCTTTGGCTTTTCCTCTCACTCTGAGAACACAAGACAAATACATGGGAGTTAGGAAAAAATGAAGCAGGAAGAGGGTAACAAGAGAGTCTTTTCCACCTCAAGTATTCAACACAGCCCCTGGGGTCACAGGCAAGCTGCCATGTAGGAGAAGGTGGCGAAGACATCTGCTAAGAATCTGGGCACAGGCCTTATTACCTTCCCTGTCTGTCCCTTTAAGGTATGGGGGTGGCTTCATCTCCACACCACAGGATACAAGCCTCAGTCATTGCTAGAGTCCTGCTTCAGGTCTCCAAGTCCCATCCCTTTAAAGGACAGGTTTTTGTTTGTTTTGTTTTGTTTTGTTTTTCCGAACTTAACATGATAAAAGGGGGAGTCTAGTATTCCCCCTACAACACTATGAAGTATTTTGCCCTTTCCCAAAGGACAAGGTTGTCCAGAGCTGGTTAAACTGTTACAGGAACAGAACTTTGGGCGATTTCTTTTGTAATAAGAGCAAAGGTATTTGCTGTGAGTCGGCATTCTCTTTCATGATTATCCTCATGATACAGAAGAGGAAATGCAAGAGGTTATATAACATGCCTAGGTACACAGCAGGTTGAGGAGAGCCAGCTTTGTACAGGGCCTGACTTCTGCTCAGGCTCACCCCGGGCAGCTGGAGGAGGGAAAATAGCCCTTCCCTGGTCTCTCCTTCCTTGTCTTGATGTCCTGACTACCACCTAGGCCAACTGTTCTCAAACAGTGCTTTTTAACCCTTTCACAGAGGTTACATATTAGATATACCCTGCATGTCAGATAGTTACATTATGATTCATAACTAGCAAAATTAGTTATGAACTAACAATTAAAATAATTGTGTGATCAGGGGTCACCACAACATGAACTGTATTAAAGGGTTGCAGCGTTAGGAAGGTTGAGAACCTCTGACTTAGGCAAAATGGGTTGAGGGTATGAATTCAAATATACCAAAGGGAGCTGATGAGACATTCAAACCACACACATATGTATGCATAATATACATACATACATACACACACACACACACACACATATATATACACATATGTACACACACACACACACAATTTGGATGACAGACAGCTGAGATGATCCCACCTACCCAGGGACATCTTCCTGGAGATTTTCTAAGGGTTACAGAGTAAGTGTGCTGAAGAGAGAGAAGGGTAGCTTTATATGTGAGTCAGATGTTTCTAGAATGCTGACATAGCTAAAGAAGACTTAGAGCTCCTCTTGTACTTTTGTGAGACATTCACAAGAAATCCTGTTTAGGAAATCCTGATTGTATCTGAAATAATAGTTACAGAGAATAAAGTGAAACTGTAGGCTCTCAGAGGAACTAAATAACTGGTGTGTGTGTGTGTGAGAGAGAGAGAGAGTGAGTGTGTGTGTGAGAGTGTGTGTGTGAGTGCGTGCGTGCGTGCGAGTGTGTGTGAGAGTGTGTGTGTGTGTGTGAGAGAGAGAGTGTGTGTGTGTGTGTGTGTGAGAGTGTGTGTGTGAGTGCGTGCGTGCATAGGTACATTTGTCTGTCTGTCTTCACCCTTCTTAGGCATCCATTCTACCCCTGAGCTACAGCCCTCAAGAACCCTGAGGGATAAGGAGGTAAAGGAAAGCTTAGCATCCAGGAAATCTGAGCTGGAAAAGGAGATTAGGGAGGCAGGGCAGTCTGTTACACAGTGCCTTTCAGTGCGCAGTGGCCATGCTGTGGTGGCACGGTAAGGCTGTGGGACCCAGTGGTTCTGAGGAGGGTATTTACACTCTTCAGGCTTATTTATTTTGAGGCAATTTTGCTGTCTACTTCAGCCAATCTTGAAATTTTAGATCCTTCTGCCTCAACGTCCTCAAAACTGGGGCTTTAGGTATATATATGCTTACCAGCTGTGAGAACTGATATGTTTTTAAGTATAAAGAGGGCGTTTTATATTGTGTGTATGTGTGTGCACATGTGTACCTGCAGCATTTTATTTATATTCGTGTGTATGTGTGTGCACACGTGTGCCTGCAGCGTTTTATATTGTGTGTGTGTGAGAGTGTGTGTGTGCACATGTGTGCCTGCAGTGTTGAATTCTTTGGAGCTGGAGCTACAGGGGTTTGTAAACAGCCTAACATGGATGCCAGAATCTAAACTCTGGTCCCCTCTGCAAGATCATCAAGCAGGTTCAACTGGTGAGCCACCTCTCTAGTTACCACGGTTGATTTTAATAAGGTCTTATGCCCAGTGGCATGCCCCCTGCAGAGAGGGGAAGCCGCAGCTAAGCCACAGTTGAGTGAAATCATCAAGAGGCAGGGAGAGGTTGTTAAGGACTCGAGCTCTGTTGCTTGCCGTGTATACACAGCGCCTTGGAGTCCTTCTCCAGCACCACAAAAATGTGGTATGCTGGCACTCAGTTGTATTCCTAGCATTTGGGAGAAGAAACAGCTTAAAGGTCACCTGGAAGCCTAGAGGGGGGAGGGAAATGGTGGGAAGAAAAGTATTCAATGTCCTCGGCCACTCAACAGTAAACAGACTCAGCATAGCACCCTCTGGTGTCCTGAAGAGTCACTGCGTCCCTGCGTGTGGTTAGGTCAGCATGGCTTGCCCTAGCTGGAAGCAGAGGTAGGGAGGAGGAGCCATAGTGCCTGGGGCTTGTGCCTGCTGATGCCGTTAGTAGGGAGGGTGGGCAAGGTTCCAAGTTAAAAATAAAACTGAGTTTATTAGATTACACTGAAGTTGGAGTTAAAATTTTATCTGCTATAACAGAAACTAAAGTTTACACAGCAATCCAGGGTGCTAGTTAATGTCAAACGTGGAACCCGTGACTTCTTGGAAATAGATTTGGTGATAATCTGTTCTAAGGTGGTGATTTTTTTTTTCTTTTCTTTTTTTCGGAGCTGGGGACCGAACCCAGGGCCTTGCGCTTGCTAGGCAAGCGCTCTACCACTGAGCTAAATCCCCAACCCGGTGATTTCTTTTAATGGATTTTTTCACCTTCTTCCTTTAAATTACTGAGAAGCAAACAAAGCAAAACAAAAGGTGCCTTAATTACTCTGGACATTTTTTCCCCTCACCCTGGGCTCCAATAGAAGTCATTCCTGCTTAGCCTCTGTGGCTGCTGGGCAGGCTGCTGACTCTCCCAATTTTTCATTCTCAGGCTGTGGAGCTGAACTGATGGTGCATGGTGCATGTAGAACACGGAGCACAGGATAACCCGGGGGACGAACACCTTAGCTCTGTGCCTGTCTGCATTAGCACACGGATTGGGGTTTTTTCCTCTGGAGGAGTTCAGTTAGCAATAAGTTTCTCCCACTGGAGAGACTGGTGGCCTGAAGCTAAAGCATTTAGATATTATGTGGAAGCTTTTTGGGGAAGGCTACTGCTTCGGTTTGGAACTGGGCACTGGACCTGGTGTTGAAGAAATAACACGGTACTGTTGGGTAGGGTTTATCACTAGCTGGTGTCAGTGTGGATTAATGCTGTGAGGCTGCCTATAGCAAGTGGCTTGAGCCAAGCCTAGGGGCACAGCCTCAATCTTAGACACTGGTGCAGGAGACTCGTGAGTTTAGGTCAACTTGGGGTGCACAGTGGAATCCAATACATGGGTACATAGTGAGGCCTTGTTTCATAAAAATAAAAGGGCAGCTCAGGAAACTTTGGGAAGGCTGAGAGCTTATTTACCTTTTAAAAAAATATTTATTCACTGTATGCATAGATGTGGGGGTGGGGTGTGGCTGGCGTGTGGAAGTCAGAGGACATCTTGTGAGTTGGTCCTCGCCTTCTACCATGTGGTTCCAGGGATCAAACTTGGGTCATCAGGCTTGTCTTAATGCCCCTTACATGCTGAACCATCTCACTGGCCAGGAGAGCAGAGAGACTCGTCAGGACACTCTGCATGGGGCCCACCTATCAATCACCTCACATGATTGACAGCTTTCACCCAAGAAGAAAAGTCACTCCCTCAGGACTGCACTAGGTACAGTGGAAACTGGTATAGATGTCAGATTCAGCTGGGCTGAGCCCTGGTTAATCCTCTCTGTCTGGTAGCAGGATCTTGACCAAGTTACTAACTCTGTAACCTCAGGTTTCTTTCTCATCTTTAAGCTCTGGGCTGTGGTAAGACAGAGCTGAAAGTGTTATCTGGCCTACAGCAGGCATGGTAAACAATTCATGTTGCCTTCTCCCTCTGATTCTTACTTATCTGACCACAAAGAATTAGTAAACACTTGGGTTTGTCCACTCAGTGTCCTTGCTCCTTGTCAATCCTGACTTAACCCTGGCCATTTAACCCTGGAGAAAAGGTTAGTAAGCAAATTCTATTCTAAAACTATCTGTAAACACCAGAATACCTCAGGTTGCTTTTGCACTAAAATGTAGGGCCCTTGTGTTCCTAGTAAGCTACTAAACTCCCCATGGAGGTTTTAGACGGGAAGACTGGGTATCCACCAGTGCTGAAGTAAAAACAGACTGACAGTGTAGATACCCTCCCACCAGTCTACACAGCCCCTGCAAGCCCTGCTTACTACTTTCTTGGTCAGAGCAAGCAGATCTGTATCTGAGAGTATGATTTCTAGGATGAAAAGATCCAATGTGGAAGGCGAATCTAGAGACCCAGAGCAGCTCGGACACCCTCTCTGCCTGGGACACGTCTAGCATACGTAGTCCTGGGCAAGTAGCACCAGAGGGGTGGTGGTGTGCTGAGCAATTAGAGTGGCTTCTGTCAGGATCTGACAGTTGACAATCGATTGCGGGGCAGTTTTCCAGGGAGGGACTCCGGCTTCAGAACTTTGTTCCATTCAGCGGCCGGTCACTAACTTCAACTGTGTTCTCTATTGGGTTGGGACTATGTCGGTCTGACATCTGGGCCAGTGGCTCTGTTTTGAGCAGTATGGTGGTGAGTAGGCCAGGGTTTCTAGCCTGCCTGACATGCTGCCTTTCGTGTGTTTACTGGTAGTAGGGTATGGTGTGAACTTGTGTTCTGAGAAATAATTCAACGCAACTACAGGAGAATATTTTATAAGTGAAAAATATATAGATAAATTATTATGCAGACTAAACAACTTTCTCTGTGTTATTTATTTCAGGAGAACTACCCAATCCCTGAGCTGGGCCCAAATGGTAGGTCCTGATGTGACATTCATTGTATCTGCTGGTGTTGGCCTTGGAGGCGTGTGTATTGGTCCCTGCCCCTCTCTCTCCCTACCAGCTAATGTGCTTACGTCTTGTGCTTACGTCTTTGTTAGCTACAACAGTTTATTTTGGCTACTGTTTGAGGTAAAAGAATCACTGATAGAAGGAGAGAAGCTTAGATACCAGACTGCCAACTTGCCCTGGGTTTCTGATGTGAATCATGTGGACCAAAGGCAGAACCAACCATTCCTACCTAACAACAACCCAGTATCGTGTCTACCAGATTAGATGCCAAATCATAATTCTGGTTCTAAAAATCTACAGAACTAAATCTCCTAGTTAGTAGAGGAACACTGTGTTAGTACACCCAAGAGGGCCAGACCAGAACTATCTACTTGTTTGGTGAGGGTAGGCGGGGCTGTGGGAAGCCCTGTCCCTTCCCCTAATCAAAAGTGACTGAGTGAGTAGGGGCAGGGCTCCTAAAACCTTTGCTCCATTTCTAGGCCTCTCAGTGGGTGAGCCCACTGGGCTGAGCTGTCAAGAAGACTTGTTGATGGCATCTGGACCTGGGGAGGTTATGCTGAGTGTGTTGGTCAGGGTAGATCCCTCCATCCCAAAATCCAGTTCATAATCTCTAGAATCCCAGGGTGAGGCTAGGGGTTAGTCAATGCACAAGTCTTCGGTCCCTTGGATTCCTGTCCTTGATGACCTGGGTTGTTCGCAACACAATTCAGCCCAGAAGCACAGATTCTGGGCAAATATCAGATTGAAAATAGCTTTCTTGGTAACTCCTGAACTTTGCTACTCAAAGGTCAGCTGGATTGTTGACTTGCAGTGATAAGATAAACAAAACAAAACAAAACAAAAAACAAAACAAAACAAAAACAAAAACCCAGCCGTTCCTCTCAGTGTTTAGCAACAATGCAAATTTAAGGTGTAAACATTTTCACGACTGTTCTGACTGTTCCGAGGAGGCACCTCACTGTCCTGACAAGGTGGCTTTGGTTGCAGAGGCAGCCAGGTCAGTAAGGCCTTTCCTGGTCTGGGAAGGGCCCCCTCTCACCCAGCCTACTCTCATTCTTTTGCCTTTTGCTGTAGTTGAATTGGGAGAAAATATTTCAGAAAGCAAGCATTTCAGCAAGAGACATCTCATCTCTTGATGCAGATTTGAACTTCTATAGAGAAAGCTGAGTTTTCCTGTTTTCAGTAATCTTTCTCTATCTTTGACCTCAGAATTCAGTCTGTCGTTCCTAACTGCTCAATCAAAACCAAGGACAGAGACAATGGGGGGGGGGATCGATTGCTGTTGGTTTGTGACAAATGCTGTATGTAACTGAGGTTTCCGAGTACATAGCACAGCTCTTGGCCTCTTTTTGTCTTTCAAAAATGGAGTTTTTCCTCAGGGAGGTGTTCATAAAGTCAGCTCAGTCAGACAGGGCAGGAATCCTTTGGTACTTGAGCTGAGAGGCCCAGCAGTGCCATCGTTTTAAACCTGGACACTTGGCAGTAGAAATACCACCGCACCTCACGTGATTCAGTCCCTCAAAGGGGATGTGTGAGTTAACGTCGAGGAGAGCTAAGTAAAGCTGCACCTTTTTAGAAAATAAGGAACTTGGCAGTTCATCATGCAGTGGCAAGCAAGTCCTGCAGAAGTTTGTTCTTTTAAATGGTTAACACAGTGCTCACTCCTCATAATATCTTGTACAAACAAAGTAAGATACCTATGTATATGTATGTGCATATATACAGAAGTTGGGAGAGGGGGAGGAGGACAGTTTATTTTATGTTAAGCCTCTGACCCTGTGACTGGGCGGTGTGGGGTCTGGAAAGCTCTGGGCTTGCAGAGCAGGGCAGCAGTCTCTCCCAAGGTCTTTACTTGATTGGATGAGGCCTACCTACCTACTTTATGGAGGATAATTTGGTCCACTCACAGTCTTGATTAGATGCTAATTGTACCATTAGACGCTTCACAAGAACTCTGCCCTGTGAGCAAAATCTGCATGGACATTGACCAAGCAACAGGGTCCCCTAGCCCAGCCAAGTCAACAAGCACGGACCATCACACTCAGTTACTTTGCTGTGTTCAAGCTGATCTGTCTTCCTAGCTCAGTTGGGCTCTCTGTTTAGCTCATTCTCCTTTGTAATCTCAACTCTGTACCTGACTCTGAGAACCCAGCTCTGCTCTGTGCAGAGGGAAATTGTTAGAGCCTCTGAGAGCAATGCAAGGTTCGCCTTTCCCTCACGTGTTTCCTCTGTCTCCATTATCACATTAGACGTATTACTAAAGATGCATTCGGTGGGGATCTGCGGCTCGGATGTTCACTACTGGGAGCATGGCCGAATTGGGGACTTCGTTGTGAAAAAGCCAATGGTGCTTGGGCATGAAGCTGCTGGAACAGTCACAAAAGTGGGGCCGATGGTGAAACACCTAAAACCAGGTCAGTAAATGTCGGAATGCTCTCGCTGGGAGTGCGTCTCCGCTAAGCACAGGTACAGGGGTGTATGAGGTAGTGCTGGGTCCCCAATGTAGGAATCTTACCTTCTGCCTCAGAGACCAGGGACAGAAGCAGGTACTTAGTCACAGTGTGTGCTGGGGAATGCAGGAATGATCAACGTTTCTTGTCTAGACCCCCTACCCCTTTGGAAAAGATGGAAAATGTGAAATAAATCAGAAAAGGGGGTGGGGAAAGTATTCCTGTCATAAGCTACAAACTGCTTCCATATACTGAATGAAAATCAAGACCTTTCTGATTTTACTTGTAATTATTCATTTACTTTTGAAGCTTTTAAAAAAGACTTATGTAATATATATAGAGTACACTGTAGCTGTCTTCAGACACACCAGAAGAGGCTTCAGATCCCCATTTCAGATGATTGTGAGCCACCATGTGGTGGCTGGGAATTGAACTCAGGACCTCTGGCAGAGCAGTCAGTGCTCTTAACCACTGAGCCATATCTCCAGCCCCTCATTTACTTTTGAAATAGTGCTTCACTCTATAGCCCAGGCTGACCCAGAACTCACCTTGTAACCCAAGTTGGCCTAGAGCTCTATAGCCCAAGCTATCCTCTATCTCAAGGTGATCCTTTTGCCCTAGCCTCTAGAGTACTGTTATAAAAATATGAGCTACTATGCCTGGCTTTCATGATTTCAGGTGTGAGTCTATTCCTGTGTAGGCACACTCTTTGGTTTTTTTGAGACAGGATTACTTTTGTAACTGTGCCTGCCCTGGATCTCTGTAGGCCAGGCTGATCTTTTTTTTTTTTTAAGATTTATTTATTTATTTCAAGTATGTGGGTACACTGTCGCTGTCTTTAGACACACCAGAAGAAGGGATCGGATACCATTGCAGATGGTTGTGAGCCACCATGTGGTTGCTGGGAACTGAACTCAGGACCTCTGGCAGAGCAGTCAGTGCTCTTAACCGCTGAGCCATCTCTCCAGCCCTGGTCTTGAACTCAGAAATCTGCCTTCCTTTGCCTCCTGAGTTTTGGGATTAAAGGCGTGCTCTGCCATTATCATAATCCTGAGTGCCCAGAGAGTCTCTCCCAGGTGTGAGAGGGGGTGTGGTGTCACCTTGGGATGCACAGCACACAGTCGGCTTTCTCCTGGTAGGGCTATTCCAACCCCACACCCTAGAATCTTTGAATTAGATCCTGCTTTTCTTTTCAGAGAGAGGCTCTTCCAGCCCAATTGGCTTCCTTCTTGCTATATAGCCAAGGATGACCTTAAAATCTTGGCGTTCCTCCTTCTGCTCCCTTAAATTCTCATCCTAGGCAGCACTGTGGCTTTTTAACAAGGCTAAGCCTTCTACCCAACCTTAAGCTAGCCAACTAGTCTTTCATTCCAAAGTTTTTGTTTTATTTAAGTAGAATAAATAGAGTATCTTTTTATTTCTTCTGTAACAGTTTTGTGCATATTAGTGATGTATCCTCACGTTTGCCCAGGAACCCAGCAATGCTCAACTAACCCTACTATGTGTCTGCCTTCTTTTTACAAACCAGAGCCCAACTACTGTTGGAATGTTCACTGCTTGTAGGAAAACATGGCTGCAGTAAGCTTGTGAGTGCAATAGCAATGGCTTGTCCGGAAGACAGCATCTCACAGCACCAGACTCTCACATCCCTTTACCTCCTCCCTTGTAGCCTGAGCCTGGGGTGCGGTGTGATCTAGATGTCCCACCTAGGGGTGAGCACTCTAGTCATTTGTTCTCGGCACTTTTGTTCTGGGTCTCTACATTACCTGCTGACCACTGCAGAGAGACCTTTTTGGCCAAGGCTGAGGGTAGGCAGCACTCAGCTATGTGTATAAATACGAATATTTAAAAAGTAGCTTGACAACACATCCATTTAGCTCAGCAACGGTGGTAGGCTTCTCCCTGGGGCCTATAATGTAGTCTTTGATTTTTATTAGATGGCTAGGAAAACAGTAAAACCTGTATTTATTTGATTGTCCTAGAGTTGTTAGCAGCAGCAGACTGCATCGTCCTCCAGCACAATGAATTAGGTCTGAACTGTCTAGGCATAGGTAACTATTAGTATCAACCTTCCTTTGCTAATGAGGCCATCAATGGCCTGGAGATGGCTTCAAATTAATTGGTGGAAGCTTGGGTTTGGTAGGAGGTGCTGTGAAATAGTTTAGTTTCTGAGCCCAGACATAAAGAGGAATTGGTAAACTTAGAAGTTAAACATTGTCTCATTTAGGATTCTTAAATCAAGACCTCTACTTGTTGGTAATGCAGATGGAAAAGGCCTGTGTTGATGGAGGCTCATCTCAGAGTGGAAGGCTCTTGTCTTCCAACACCCGACCAGTGACTGACTCCTTCCTGTAGTGTTGGACCAGGTTCTCTAAGTTCTAACAAGTGCTCAACTAATGTCTACTGTGGGTTCAGACTTGGGTTAGGTGCTTTGAGAAATGGAAAAAAAAGCCCTGGATTGATTTATACATCTGGCTAGAGAGCCAGACATTAGAACTGCAAACAGCACTAATTATTGGAGAAAAAAAGAGTACATAGTCAGGGGTTAAGGAAAGGACACAGAGGTGGTTAAAGAGAGTTCATAGATATGGGTCTTGGAGCTGGATATATGACAAGAATAGTTATAAACAGAAGAAGAAAGCTTGTGTGTATTGGCTGGCTGTCCATTAAACGCTAATACATGTAATCATTTAATTCTTGAAAATGACACAAGGTACACATTATTAGCTTTATTAATACAGACACTGGAATGTGGTTCTTGCCCAGGGTCACCCACTGGCTAGTCTGAGAGTTAGCTGGAATGCCACCCTGTTTGATCTGGCTCAAGAGTGAATATTTGAACCAATAAGCCACCTGTCATCTGAGAAGGTTTTATTTTGAGCTAGTGAAGAGGGTCAGACCAATAAAATGACACAGGTTAAGTAATGTGTCTGGATTCTCACACATCGATTCTCAGCAGATGTTTTCTACTAGGGAGTTGGTAGAGATGAAAAAAATATGTATACCCCTCTTAAAAATAACTCTTCAAATGAGAGTTTCCATGTTGTAATGTACTAATAATAACTAGGAGGTAAAATGAGATAATGTAAGAGTTGACCTTGAATGTCGAGTATATTATCCTTAATAATTGTTACGTGAGCA
Organism: Rattus rattus; assembly: GCF_011064425.1. Lineage (NCBI taxonomy): Eukaryota > Metazoa > Chordata > Mammalia > Rodentia > Muridae > Rattus > Rattus rattus. Next base: position 100,361,264 of record NC_046158.1, read on the forward strand.
GCAGAAAAGGTAGGCAGTGGGAGCAGGTGAGATCAGACAAGTTGAGGACTACCTCTTCAAAGCCATTGGGATTTCTGTGAACCCTTTGTGTTTTTAGAATATAAAGCTTTATTTTTTTTAAAGTTTAATGTTTTTATGTGTGTGGGTTTTGTCTGCATGTGTGTCTGTGCACCGTGTGCACACCTGGTACCTATGAAAGCCAAAAGAGAGTGTCAGATCCCCTGGAACTGGAGTTACAGGTATTCGTGAGCTGGCTGTGAGCTGGGAATCAAGGCTGGGTCTTCTAATAGAGCAGTCAGTGCTCTTTCCAGGCCTTCTCCCGTGGTTTCTTATTATGGCAAAATATATATGAAGCAGACGACTTACTAATCTTAAGGTACTCTCAATTAAATGAGGAGTCAAAATACTCAGAAATGATCTAAAAACAGATTACCAGGAGTCTACCAACAAGAGAATAGCTTGGCTCTAGGTGCTGTGCTCACAGGATGGAATGCTATTCAGTCTCACACACACACACACACACACACACACACACACACACACACACACACACACACACACCCAAAGGAATAAACCGTTGATCTATAACATGTATTAACCTAAAAATTTCCTTAATGAAAAGTGAGGTGCAAGGAATATACACCATGGTGGTCTCCATTTTAATAAATACTGTGTAACCAGTGCTAATAAAAAACAGACAAACTCAGAGCCTCCGGTGCCTTAGGGGTTGGAGTGGGAGGCGAGAGGATGAAGGTTCTGAGACACTGAGAGAACTGTGTCACCACACGTAATCGCAGCACACAGAAAGCTAAAGGACAAGGATTGCTGAGAGTTGAAGGCCAGCTAGGCTTAGAGATCCAGCTAGGCTAGATCTCAGAGGTGGTGTGGAGAGGTCGGAGGAAGAGGAAAGGGAGGAGAAATGAGAAGGCGCCAACAAACAGGTCAGCCTTGTCTGTGATGTCAGGGTTTCCATGCTGGATTCCCACATCCGGCCTCGGCCCGTGAGCGGCCATGCTTTCATGGCATTTCTGCCCCTGCTGCTGTTTTCAGAGGTTGGAAAGCAGAACCAGACCCAGCAGGCTTGAGGCTCAGCTTCTGTTCTTAAATGTGGTGCCATCTGCGTTCTTCTCTCCAGGAGATCGGGTCGCCATCGAGCCTGGCGTTCCCCGAGAAATAGATGAATTCTGCAAGATCGGCCGATACAATCTGACGCCATCCATCTTCTTCTGTGCCACGCCCCCAGATGATGGGAACCTCTGCCGCTTCTACAAGCACAGCGCTGACTTCTGCTACAAGTTGGTGCCCAGAGCCTTGCCAACCCCTGGGGTCCTTTATTTTTCATTGGTTGGAGATTTTTCTTTTAGTTCTTTATCTCGAGCAACTTTTACATAATACATACATACATACATACATACATACATACATATATACATACATACGAGAAGGGGGGAAGACTCACTAGGTGGTTCCGGCTAGGCCCAAACTCATGGAGATATATATCAGGATAACTAACCAGAGATCTGCCAGTGTCATGTGGCACCACATGCAGCCCAGCGGTCTGTTAATTACAAGGCGTTACAGGCAGGCCTTCCTCTCGTGGTGTGAAGGAAGATAGTCAACCTCGGGGTCAGTCTGACTCAACAGTGACCCTTCAGTTTAACTTCGCGTTACCCAGATCACTAATAAAAAATCACCACCAAAATCACTTACCTCTTCCAGCAGTTCTGGATAGAACTTGTTATAACCAAGTCCACTGCAACCACAGAAAGCTAGGTGTGATATCACTCTCCTTTAATCCCAGCACTCTGGAGGCAGAGGAAGGCTTGGTCTATAACAGTTAAGGCCAGCCAGAGTCACTTCAGGACCCTGCTGGTGCAGGGCATGAGTCCTGGCATGGTAAGGTCAACCCCTCCATGTGTCTGGGGAGAGGATGACTCTCTGCTTCTGTCAACTAGCAGAAGGCTAAGTGAGGCAATCAGTGCGTGTGCTTGTATACAGTCGGGTTTGCATACCTAGTGAATGATGAATGGCAGTGGGGTGAGAACCATTGTGGTAGTGTATGCAAGGCTTAGCTGAAGCAGAAGAAAGCTAACGAACCAAGGCACACATCACAGCCAGGGTGCAAACCGCCCTTCTCTCGCCTGGAACAGTCTTGATCAGAAAGATACGTCTGAGAGAAAAGCAAGGTGCCACATGTTGTCCCTTTGGGCCCTAGCTGCTAGCATGCCATTCCCCTTATCGACCCAACTTCTCTTCCCGTATACCCTGGTCCCAGAGGCAGCTCTCAGCCAGTATGGGCTTGTGTGACAGAGCCTAAATGTGTCAACTGCTCAGTTGGTCTGCTGGAACTAATTTGAGTTTTTTTTTTTTCTTCTAATTTTTTTTCACTTTTTATTTTGGTTCCCCTTCCTCTTCCTTTCCTTTTCTTCAGTAAGATCTTACCATAGAGTCCAGGCTGGCCTGTAACTGACTATGTAGTCCAGGCTCACGGCAGCCCTCCTGCTAAGCTGGTCGGATTGCTGGGGCTACAGACATGCACACCACAGCTGGTTAGATCTGAGATTTTCTAGTACTCCCTGAAAAGACACAGGAGAGACACAGGCTAGAGATCTTGTGGTGATGACTGAGGTCTAAAAGAAAGCAGGCTATATGGGTAGGGTGTGCCTTTTCAGCAAGGTTTAAATCAGCTCGGTTTTTTCTGGGTCCTTTGCCAAGTCATGGAAGTCAGAGGAACACAGTGGTAAAGTGCAAAACTGATCTTGAGCAAGGACTTTAGGGTTTAAAATCCTTAATGTCCTTCCTTGCCTGTAAAATGGGCGTCATGATAGTACCTCCTGACAGAATAGCTACTGATCTGAGGAGCAGATCTGAGGAGGTCCCCTAGGGCCCTCTGCCTTTCCTCCAAGGCTTCCTTCTGATAATCTCTGCCAAGTCAGAATAATCAGTCCTTCAAAATTCAAAGGTCTGTCCAATGATCCTGAGCCAGGAGGCTGAGGACTGATGCTCTTATGTGTTGCTGACAGGGGATTGTACAGGTAGACAGCTGTCTCTGTAACTTGTCTCAGTTCTGGAAGCCTGCTGGGCCCAGAAGTAACCGGTGACAGCGTGGGATGGAAATTGGAAACTTAGTCAGGTTGAAATGTTTTGCTGATTGAGTTGAAAACAGATGTCTTATGGACCACTGGTGCTGATGATAGTGTGGGTTGATGTCTTGATTTTAATTTATATTATTTCCTACAACATCCTTCTGCCTCTGCTCCCTGGATGTATACCCAGAGAGCCTTCCTCTCTGATCCTGTTTCTCAGGACCCCTACACTGCCACTACCTCTGCATTTCTTGTCCCACATCTTCTGGTGTCCAGCTCCCCCTTCTACCCTTTTGTCTTTCACCTGAACACTACTGTAAAATCCACCAGGATGCCTGTGCTCTGGCGTTCATAAGTTACAAAGGGCTCTGCACGAGGAAAGCCATAGTCGTCATTCTGGCCCTCGGTCAGTTGTTAGAAGGGCTGCTCTCGGACTCCTGGCCTTCCGCTGTGAACTTGGAGCCTTGCTGTCAGCCAGGCACAGCGTGAGGAGGCAGCCCCTGACAGAACACTCAGACAGGTCCCTTTCCTCCCCTCTCACCCTGACCTCATTTTTTTTTGGTGTTTGTATGCTAAGGAGAGGTTGGAGAGAGGAGAGAAACTCAGCTTAGAGCCAATCCTTGCTCTGTGGGAGAATGTGAAGGGGCAGGATGCCTTGACTGAGGATATGTGTGTGTGTGTAGAAATGGGACCTAAGTAAACACTGGATAGCTGGGAACCAGGGGTAGGATAGGACCCCCCAGAGACACTTGTGCCAACCGAGGGCGGCCAGGACTCCTTGTCACACCTTTAGCCTTTTTGTCTCCTGAAGAATAAAGGGGAAAAATCCTCCCTGCCTGCCTGACAGTGTTGTCCTGAGGGTAGGCGAGAAGGCATCCCACTTTGCCAAGCCTCCCCAAACACTCACTGTTGCCATCACAGAATCGGAGTTGTGGATGCAGTTGAGATGCCAGCCGGCTTAGTAAAGAAGCCGAGAACTTAGCTGCAAAGGTTCTGTGGGCTCTGTGGAAAGTTCCCACTTCCATCTCAGCCAGTCATGGGGCAGCTAGGGATACGTGATGAGGATGGTAACAGGGATGCTACCTCACTGCTTGGCAAGTGCATACTAGAAAGCCATAGTGTGAACTGCTGCTTATGTGCAAGTACTGGGTTGCTGGGTTCATTCAGTCCCTAGCACTTGAAAAAAATCACCAGAAACCATGTGTTCACTGAACTCTGAAGTGATGTTGCCAAAGAACTTTACTTTCCTAGGGACATAATAATATAGCATGGCTTTGGGGGCAAACATCTGCTTCTAATTCAAACCCTTTGAGCTTCACTTTGAACTTCTGAGATGAGCCATTTAACTCTTGCAGCCTAATTTCTTTCTCAGTGGGGGGTGGGGAAGCAGGGGAGAGGGGGCTAATAGCAACTACCAAATCATTCTAACACTGTTGTGAGCAAACATAGCGTGTTCACTTAGTACATGGCTATCCACATACGTCAGGGTTTAAATGTTATGATGGTGTAGGACCTTAGGCAAATACAGTGTAACGTCAATGACAGTATTACTGTAGTATTACTGTGGTATTGCAGTGTAGACTTGAGAGCATCGTCAGTACCTTGATAGAGTCAGACTAACTGTGGATGTTGGATTACTTCTCAGGCTTCCTGATAGTGTCACCTTTGAAGAAGGGGCCCTGATTGAGCCTCTCTCTGTGGGGATCTATGCCTGCCGTCGAGGTTCGGTTTCCCTGGGGAACAAGGTCCTTGTGTGTGGAGCTGGTAAGAAACAGAGGGCTTGAGGCTGTGGATTCCCCGGACAGGAATGAGGAGATCCTTCCCCTCTCTCATTCCTTCTCCAAGAACTGGGTTTGACCATAGACTCTTTCTGGGAAGGAGAGCGTTAGATAGTCTGGCTCAGTGATCAGCACTGGGCTAAATAAAGGAACCAGCGAGGGAATGTATCCACACACATCGGCACCTGGAGGCTGAGGCAGGAGAAGTCCTGTGTATTCCAGGCCAGTCTGAGCTACACAGTAAGAACCTATCTCAAAAAGGCCAAACAAAGAAAAGAATAAATGTCTGTGAGCATGGTAGCAACTAACATCAGATTTCACAGGGAATAAACTCTTAGCCATTATAAACCTTGCAATAAACTTTAATCCCTTGACATACACTAGGGAAATATTGGGGGTAGTGAAGGGAAGAACTTGCAAATCACACAAGAGAAGTGAAAGGTTTGCCGCTCTGCAAAGGGAGTAGGTAGGCCTGGTAACAGGAGGGATCAGATACTGACCAGGACCCTGTTCTTGCTACTTGGAACAAATCTCAGAGGCCCAAGACCAAATAATTCTGGGTTTTTAATTGCTGGTAGGCTGGATAACACATGCACATGTGTGCATGTGCATGCATGTGAGTGTGCGGACATACATAGGAATTCGTTCATAGCCCATTACCCACAAGCCTGGGAGAAGAACCACTGTTAATATTTTGGTGCAGAGTCAGCTTTTAGTTTTTGTGGGTTTTTTTTTTTTTTTTTTTTTTTTTACTGTTTTGCTTTGTTTTTTAGTGGTCTAGCTGGGTAGTCAATTTACTTTCGATTCATGATGTTCCTGCTTCAGCTGCCTAAATGCTGGAAATGCAGATGTGTGTTACCATCCCTGGCTAGGCTTTGCATGTGGCTTACGACTTTAGAAAGTAGAGTCTTGCTAATGTAGCTCAGGCTAGCCTTGAATTACAGTCTTGCCTCAGCCTCCTGATGTCTGGGATTATAGGCTTTAGGCTACGGAAGTCTATGCTCCCTTAAACAAACAAACAAACAAACAAACATCCCTGGGCTCAGCTGCAAAGCTGCAAAGGTACCTACCACTAAGTCTGATGCTGAGCTCAATTCTGGGGACCCACATGAAGAACCAAATCCTGCCATGTCAACGGCAGGCTGCAAAGTTACAGCACATCTTTGAAGCCGTGCAGCAACCCTACCATACATGGTACCTGCACTAATCTCAGACATCTTAGGTATTCCCAGTGTTTTGCCTACTGGGGGAAATACACAAAGTTGTTTTCTAACAAAAAGAGCCAAACTCAACGTATTTTTTTATTGCCTTGTGTGGGGCTTTGTTTTATCTTAAAACCACAGTGCCATCTAGCAATCAAATACCAGGTTAGTGGGTGGGTCAACCCAGGGACCCACCTCAAGGAAGAAGGATGCTTGATGCATCAAGGAAGAATGTGACTCACCCTGGGGAGGGGGGTGGTATGTTCTCCTGAAGTTGGGGTCAGGGAAATACATCCAGACCTTCTGGTATCTAGTCTCTGGTGCTTTTCAATTCTCTCCAGCAGTGCCTAAGAGAAAGGAAACTGAAAAGTGAAGGGTCAACCAGAACTTAACTAATAAGAGAAAAACCCTTCATTTGTACACATCTGTGTTCATGAACAGCTCTAAAACTCTTATTGTTTGCTAGGCATTTGGATGGACACTTGCAACCCATGCACATGTGTGTACACAAAACATGGCTCCTGTCTGGGGCTCAGGCAGGAAAAAGTTGATGCTTTTATTAACATATAACAAAATTCTCCATTCTCTGCTTTGTCTAGGGCCAATTGGGATAGTCACTTTGCTTGTGGCCAAAGCAATGGGAGCTTCTCAAGTAGTGGTGATTGGTAAGATGGGTTTCTTTTCTTTCTTCCTCTTCCTCTTGTTCTTCCTCCTCTTCTTTTAGTTTCCTTGAAACAAGGTTTCTTTGTGTAACCCTGGCTATACCTTGAACTCAATCTGTAGGCCAGACTGGCTTTGAACTTAGTGATCTGTCTACCACTGCCTTTTGAGCACTGGGATTAAAGGCATGGCTACCACATCTGGTGGTAAGGTTTTCTTCTGTTTACATCTCTTTGAGAGGGAAACAGCTGGAATTGAAGCCAACAATGGGCCTCGTTCTGTCTGTCAGTCCATTTTCTGTTGCTTAGAAAGGAAATGCTTTACTTCACTGTTTCAGAAGACAAGAATCTAAGATTAAACTATTTTAGTAGTCTGGTCTCTCAGGAAGGCCCCACCGTGGATGGCATCACAATGACAGGAGCGTGGGGTGAAAACAGAACACTAGATAGATCCAGACCCGGTCCCAGAACACTGGTCCCTTTCCTGGACAGTAGCCCAGTGCACAGGTCCCTGCTCCTAAAGGTTGTACTACCTCAGCTCTTCATGCTGTAGAGCAAACCTTGTGTGAACCTTTTTTTTTTTTCTTTTTTTTCGAAGCTGGGGAACCGAACCCAGAGCCTTGCGCTTGCTAGGCAAGCGCTCTACCACTGAGCCAAATCCCCAACCCCTTGTGTGAACCTTTAAGGGATAAACCATAGCATGTTCTGAAGTATAGGTGTCTGAAAGAGCTTCCGCCTGCTATCTCCTGGGTTCTAGAGTGGAACAGCCTTCCCAGGAGTGAGCAAGTCAGGATTTAGCAGTAGGCCCTTTTGTGAAAGGAGAAGGTAGCTGTTGTAGAGAGGAAAACTCACACTACCCCTCTTAATGCTAAATGAAGGATCATGCTTGGTCTGTAACCAAAATTAGTGCATGCATGTCCATGTGTGTGTGTTGCTATGTAGCGCTGTAGTGTGTGGGAGGCTGGGTAGAGGTTTGTTTGTATGTAAAGGGTGTCTGTGAGTGGGTGCATATGTGTTGCACATAGGCGATGTGTAGCGTGGGTTGTGTCAGGCTCAGCAGCCTCAGCCCTTGCACTGGGGATTGCTGTATCAGCTCGCCTGTCCCATTTTATTTTCTTCCTTGTCGGTGCTCGGCTTCTCCACTTGAAATGACTGTGCTTCCCTTTAGACCTCTCTGCTTCTCGGTTAGCCAAGGCCAAGGAAGTTGGAGCAGACTTTACCATCCAGGTTGCCAAAGAGAACCCTCACGACATTGCCAAGAAGGTGGAAAGTGTGCTGGGGAGCAAGCCAGAGGTCACCATTGAATGCACGGGAGCGGAGTCCTCCATCCAGACGGGCATCTATGTGAGTGAGCGGAGCGCAGCTTGCCGGTGTGCAGCTTCGTGGCAGAGATGGTGCAGATAGGGAGGGGGTGGCGGGGAGGTTATTCTGCCATCCAGCTCGGCCAGGCTGCTGTCTGACCCCCAAGCTGAGGCAGACAACCCTTCTGCACTTCATTTTCCTACTGTTTGTGTGGACTTGCTTTGAGTCCTAGTGAGGTTCAAGTGTGAAAAGCAGACACACCCCTTCAGGATGGGGTTGCTGTTGGTGTCGCACAAGTACCAGGGAAGCAACGCTCTTGGCAAAGTCATAAACAGGATAGACGGAACTGAGCCTTGGTAGAGTGGGAAATTCCTGTATTGTTTTATTGAGGAAAACTAGTCTTTGTGTCATTTATTCAAAGCCACAGTTAATAATTCAGCTAGTCACAAAGGTGAGATGGATTTTTTTTCAAGGCCATAGTTGGTAATTGAGGTGCTGTCTTACAGAGTTAGGAGCAGATAAGCTCTCTGTGCCTGATTCACCCCTCAAGGTCCCACCCCATTAGCAACTTATAGGAAACAGAGGGAGTTGGGGTGGGGGAAGGTGTGGCAGTGACAGAGCAAAGTACAAGGAAAGGAGGAAAAACTAGCCCTTTGGATGCCAGCCCTCTGAGCGTAATTCCTGAAATCAGTTTTCAGTGAGCATCCTGGCTCAACTGCTTCCAAGTCCTCAGGTTCTAAGTGTCTTGAGTCAGGATCAAGAATCAGCCCCAGCCTGAGTAGGCCCTACTGCCTAAGCTTTTGTCACTGGATGGGAAGGAGTAGACAAGCAGCTGTGTGGTGGGAGGGCCCGAGCTGGGAGAAGCTCCTGCCTCTACCTTAAGGACCTGCTTCAGAAATGCACGGGTCACTTTGCAGCATGTGAAAAGTTCAGGGAGACTGGCAGCCAGCTGTGGCACACCTACCTCTAGCTGTGGCATGCCCTTGGGCCTGGAACTCATGCAGCATTGCTATGATTCTTTCTCCAAGACACTTAGTGTCACAGAGCTAGGGGATGACATGAGCAAGTGTCCTGTCCTGAGTTTCTACTAGAGTCAACAAACCCTCTGCCCCACCTTCATAGGAAGCCAGTGGTCTCCATGCGGGACCTAGGGATGATGAGTCTGTTGATGGTAGGGCTACTCTCATGGTGCACTCTCTTGGGTACCTCCTGGGTGCCAGGCTCTGTTTTAATCACATTGCAAGTTGTGGCAGCAAGGAAGTTCTGTCTGCCATCTGCAGGTGGCTTGCAGGCGAGTGGTACCACACCACAGAGCAGCAGTGAGGCACGCGGTTGCCCTTCCTATTCTGCCCTGATATCTGGGAACAGATGTCACCTTCCACCGTTGATGCTGTAGGACAGTTGCCAGGCAACCTGGATGGCATAGAGGTGAATATGATCTGAGGTATTCCCCAGGCATGACTCATGTCCTCCTGACATGGTTGTAGAGCCATCATGCAGAAGGTATGGTGATCCCTCCGATGAGCACAGCAGGCAGGGGCACCAAATGCGGGCCTACTATCTTCCTGCCTGGAAGGTGACTGAGTGCTGTTTGTGAGTGTGGATGCCCATGGGCAGAATGAGGGCATCTCTTAGTATATTAACCACACCCACAGTGGGCTGGTGATCTGAGCATTCGTTGACCTGTGGCTAGCATGCTGCTGGCCTTTGCTACTTGGAATAGCCAGTAAGTTCCTCCTTTTTGTCAAGGAAGGCAACTCCCAAGTGGGGAAACCATTTTCCTGGAAAAATCAATCAAGAGTTTTCTGTGACTCAACTCACAGCTTTGACCTCTCACTGATCTCCAATAGGGACAGTGATGTTTTTCCATTGCACATATATTTCTGAATGGTTTGTAAGGATTTCTGCACTTTAATGAAAACAGAAAACAGCCACATGTTGAGTGCACGTAAGTGCCAAACCCTGTGGTTGTTATTCATGAGGTGCTTGCTGAGGAACCATGTTCAGGGCTGTGCTGCTCAGTCTTGAAGCCAGCAGCCTGGGGTACCACCTCTCATCTGGGTACCGAAGACCTCTCTCCTTGGCATTTCTTCGGCCTCCCTCAAAAGGGCTGGCTGTACGCATCCCTGTAGCTCTTTTTGTAGCTTTCACGATGGTCCTGGTATAAGAGCTGCTGCCTTGTCTGACCAACTTGTCCTTTTTCCTGTGGCCAGGGCCACTGAATGCCATGGGGCCAGCACTGTAGTTACAGGGCATTAAATGGAGGTTTTCTCCCCCCTCCAACATGCTTCAAGGAGGAAGTGATTCACTGAGTCTAATTTCATGATGTTAGCAGACATTAGGGAAGACAAAAATCCATTATGCCCAGTACTTTTGAGGTGAGAGACAAAGTGGTTCCTGTCAGGCCTCCTGGATGAAGCTGTTTTTAAACCACAGTAGTTTCAATAGTCTGTCTGTGTGATGGTGTGGATGAAGCTGTGTCGCCTGCTTTATGTGATGGCTGCAGTTTTCTCCCTACTGATGAGCTCAGAGTGTGGTTCCCAATTTTTATTTATTTATTTTTTTTTGAGATGTGGGGGGTCTCAACTATGTAGCCCAGGCTGACTTGGCCCTCACTCTGTAGCCCACACTTGTCTTGAACTCTCAGAAGCCCCCTGCATTGGCTTCCTTGGTACTGAGTATGGCACTGTGCCCACCCAGTAATTGACTTCTAGTGTCTCTTCTCTGTCAACCACTCTATCAATCCACATTTCTGGGTCTTCAAAAGCTGATTTTCACCGGCTGCTCTGTTAGCGTTGGGTGGTGTGCTGAAGAGTAGTGTGGCAGTATAACAGAAACACTTGTCCAGCTCTCATCTGGACCTCCTGTGTACATCCTGACTTTTCCTGTCTTTATTCCTTCCTTAGGCCACTCACTCTGGCGGGACCTTGGTGGTTGTGGGAATGGGCCCCGAGATGGTCAATTTACCCCTAGTGCACGCAGCTGTGCGGGAGGTGGATATCAAAGGCGTGTTTCGATACTGCAACACGTGAGTATGTTTAGGGTGATGGAAGGTGACCAGCGGCCAGCATGCCCAAGACAGGTCCTGTGTAGCCCCTGAGACCAGGCGTCTCTGCATGCTTATTCATGTGGCCCTTCCCTGACCACAGGGCTGTTAAGAGAGAGCGTGTACGGGGTTGGGGATTTAGCTCAGTGGTAGAGCGCTTGCCTAGCAAGTGCAAGGCCCTGGGTTTGGTCCCCAGCTCCGAAAAAAAAAGAAAAGAAAAAAAAAAGAGAGAGAGAGAGAGAGCGTGTACTTCTTTCTTAAGACTTGTTTTCTCCCCTTTAAAGGGAATAAGGGATCTGTCTTGGAGAGTTGCTTCTCTCCCACCTCACACATATTCTGCTGTTCCCCAGCATGTGCCGGAAGGGTGCTCTCTCTGGAGCACACTTCCCCAGTGATGCCTCTTATTTCCAGCCTATACAGTTCCATGCCCTCAGCACCCACTTTATAGTCAGCTCTGCCACTCTGGGCTGCTAATTGGTTATCTTGAGCCCGTCCTAGGCTACCTCCCTGATGCTTTCATTGTATTGGCATCCATAGTATAACTTAGGCCTTCATGCCAAAGAACTTTATGGCACAGGTCTGTCACAGAGGAGCTAGAAGCATGGATGAGGTGACTGAAAATAAACTCCGTACCCAAAGATTATAACCCACAAGGCTTCTGTCACTTTAAAGCTGACCTTGCAGAAACAAATATGGTTGAACAGTTCCTGAGCTTAGTAACTGGGGGACCTGACTCTTCCGGAAGGTTAATGGACTGCCTGTGATCTCTTACAGGTGGCCGATGGCAGTTTCCATGCTTGCATCGAAGACTTTGAATGTAAAGCCCTTAGTGACCCATAGGTTCCCCCTGGAAAAGGCTGTAGAAGCCTTTGAAACAGCCAAAAAGGGAGTGGGGCTGAAAGTTATGATCAAGTGTGACCCCAATGACCAGAACCCCTAAATGTGATTGCTCTATGCCCTTAGCCCACTCTCTCAGCATCTAAGGGCTAAATGGACCAGAAGGGGAAGCCATTAATGCAGAACTTTCTTTTTGAATGGTAGGAATAATAAACTCATAAGCCGAGAGCCTTAGAGGAGCTGGCGTGCCTTAAAGACAGAAGTAGGGGCACCTTGGGGGACCTCGTAGCCAGAATGAGATGTGTATACTGAGTAAAGTCTAGAACCAAGAGTCTGGCAGAGGTCCCGGAAATGCCCTTTCTCTGTACTTTCTTTGGGTGAAGAGACGAAGCATGCCTTCATCCATGTTCCAATGCGGGTGCCAGAGAGTGGGGCTAACATGGAGAAATGACGTCATTAACATGGAAGTGGCCCCAGAGCTGTTCAGAGCACAGTGTTTCTCAAGTGTCATTTGATTTGAGGGGAATAAGGGCACTCAGCTCTGCCTCAGCTCAGAATTCTGTCCTTACATTTGCAAAGTGGAGGCCATCTTCCCAACAGTGCTCATTCATGATCAGGAGCAGTACTGGTTGCTAAGCAACCAGGAGACTTCCACCCAAAGATCCTAAATCCAGCCTAACTCATACAAGAGGGCCACAGGAGGGCTTGAGTTTCCCACTCACAGGTTGGCCTCCTCTCCCAGGCTCACTCCCAGGCAGTTATTATCCCATCCCACTCAGTTCTGGCATCAGAAGATGCTCCCCTTCTCGGCTGTTAAGGCTGGTGATATCTGATGGATGGGTATCACAGAGCCTAATTAAATCATGGGGCTTTTCTTTATAAGATCTGGGTCCAAATCATGCCCTTTGTGATCTTAAGATAATCAAGAAGAGCACAGTAACTGTGATGTAACTTGGGCTGCAGCCTGTAATCCACCTCTTCAGCTATGAGTAGGGGTCACATGAAAAAAAAAAAAAAAAAAGACTCTGCTGGAGAAGGCCATGGCCAACACCTGAGCTTTCTCAAACTGCTTCAAATAGTAAATTCTGTCGCTGGTGTCGAACTCTTGTGTGGTTTGTTCTGTTTAAGGAGCAGACTTAGGTCACCCGTCGCTGTTTCTTACAGGGAAGAATAACAAAGCCTACAGCAGGGGACATGGTTTCCGTACTAAACACAATCTTACAAACTCTGAGGGCTGCCCATCTTATATCCTGCACATCAGATGTTTATTACTGCTCATAACGGAGAAATTCCAGTTACGGGGCAGCAACAAAATAATTTTATTATCTCCTAAAATGAGAAAAGCCCCTCACCTTGGAAGACTTCTCAAAGATGTCTCAGGAAGGGGCAGACTTCTCTGTTAAACTTGCAAATAAACATAAACGAGGCCAGCCTAGTGTGCACAGCAGGAGTGTGTGTTAACAGCAGCAAAGCCCCAGATAACCCGGCAGATTCTATGTCACATCCCTTTAGCTCCCACACTGACTTCTTACCCATCCCAGCACCAAAATGGGGTGGGCTGTTCAGTGTGCCACCAGCATGGTGTTATAGCTGAGTTACCTAGCGTTATTCAGACGCTCACAGAAGGGGCTATAGAAGATGGAAATTCCTTCCCTCCATCTCCATACAGTACTGTGTTGACTGACTTGGTGAATCAGTCCCGGAACCAAGAACATGAATTCCCCTGGAGCTCCCCAGAGTTGGAAGGCCTTGGCGGCTTCTGTATACTCTCACCAGGTAGGGCATGCTTTCAGTCAACATGGAGGACCCCGCCCAGTTGGCACTCCCGGCACTGGGGTGAGGAGGGTAGGGCTAAGGGTGGAGAGTTAAGAGGACCCCGAAGGTGACAAGGGAGGAGGGGAAGGCAGCCCGTAGGCCCCCTGTGTTGCTTCTGGACTTTATTTCCTGGCTAGCTCTTCCCAGTATCTCCAGTGTAGCACGGCCTTGCCTGCTGTTTTGCATAAAGGAAGCTGGTAGTGAAGCCAGAGGTCAAGCATAGGGGAAACATTCAGGATGTGTTTGACTATTTGCCTTTTCCTCAGAACTGTCCCTGCTCATGATGTCAGCCTAAGCTCAAAGTTCAGAAACCAAGAAGGAAGCAATGGTCAGGCAGCCGCTAGGACAGAGGCTAGGAGCTCAGTCAGGTACACTCCTGCTGGCAGCCACTTCCCCTCCGTGCCAAATTCATGGGACTAAGAGAAGAATGGTGGGGAAGGGTCTGCATGTGCTGCAGCTTGCTAAGGCTGATGGGACGTGCTTTCCAGACACGAGTGGGCGCCATATTGGTGTTGCCCAGCCCCCACACCATCCTGGTCCAAAGCCTCTGTACCTCACCCTCAGTTTTTAAAGCCCTAGCTGGGTCAGGCTGGGTGTTCTTTCCCTGGCATCTGATAGTGGGCAAGGGTGGAGTTGGTGTTACCACCATGTGATTTCTTGGTGCGTCCTCCAACCCGAGGAGCTGTTTGTTTCCTGGACCCATGTGGCCTCTGAGAGGAAATGTATCATAGAGGATTCATTACCGAGGTGATTGGGATGTACAAATCCTGGGCCAGCCACCAGCTCACTATGACACCAAGTCACCTCCATTTCCAGTCAGCCTCTGTTTCCTGCTCTGCTCTCTAAAGGGTCATTCTGGACAATCATGCACCTGGGGAGGAAGACCCCATGAGAACTCTTGTCAGGATTAACTGTAAGGGGCCTTCTCAGTTCAAGTCCTGTGACTGAACTGAAGGGATATCTTGATGGAAGGAGAGAAGAGGCCCAGGTTGGTGGGGAAGGGCTATCACAAGGAAAGACCTGCTTTGCGGGTGTCAGCCCGTTTGTGTCTCGCCTCGGGCTTGCAGTGCCATCCTGAGGGGTTTGAAAAGCCCAGAGGTGAGTGCAGAGAGCTTGGGTTCATCACTACCCAGTGCTCCACATAAGGCTGAAGGTAGAGGCACAACCTGGAAAGGGTAAGGGTAAATCAATCTGCTCCTTGTGAGGAGGGGACTACGGGGAGAAGATGGGCCTTTGGGGACAGTGGGTCTAGTACCACTGAGGCATGGTGGAGGTAAGCCTCCCTCGGGCAGCCCAGGTTTTTATGGCTGATACTGAAATCTCATGAGTCCTGCCTAATCCTAGAGGCCCATGCTTCCTGGACCACAAGCTACCAACCCACTGGCCTCTTGGTACCAGGGCCTCAGCTGTGGGCCTCTCCATGATCCTGGGAAGGCCGCTCCCCGACTCCCGAGACACAGTCTGAAGCTCACTGGTTTCACTAGGCCGCTAGCCAGCAAATGCCAGGGGTCTATCTGCCTATCTTCACCTCGATGGCTTTGGGATTTCAGAGTCTCGCTCAAACGTGTATGCTGGGTATTGAGTCCATGTGCTCACACTTACATGACAAGGATCTTTTCATCTGAGCAATTTCCGAAGTCTGGAGAAACTAAGGAAGTCTTTGTGGCTCCAGGTTATGAACAATGTGAGAGGACTGGTGCCCTAGGAAACCTTCAGGAATTGCTGAGGGTGGGGGGAAGGGGGCACCACTGCTGAGGGTGAGGTCATGGGGTCACCACTGAGGGTGGGGTCATAGGGTCACTGCTGAGGGTGAGGTCATGGGGTCACCGCTGAGGGTGGAGTCACTGCTGAGGGTGAGGTCATGGGGTCACCACTGAGGGTGGGGTCATAGGGTCACCGCTGAGGGTGGGGTCATCAGACCACTGACTAACTAGCTTCAGATCGTCTTTGGGAAAATGGAAGCTTGACTCCACCATTCAAAGTTTGAACATGTCACCGTGTCTCCTGGCCTGAGTTTCCACATTGTTAGTAGCAGTCATCTCTCCCAACTCTGCCAGGGATATGACGACAGCCCCTGAAGGGGCCCGTGTGGGAGTACAGGGAAAGCACCTCAGCCACTGCAGAGGTTTGGGCTACCATCAGTGAACCTGCACCAAAGCTTCCCCACACCCCATACCCTCAGTGACAAGACAGTACTTTACCAAACCTTCCTGAGTCACCGGGAGGGAAGGTCGTTCACGTAAAATGTCCCTTCGCCATGCTGCACTCTCTTTAGCAGGCGTAACTCTGTGTATTGCGGACTTAACTGGATTGGGTGTTAAGATGCTGATCTTGGATTATTGGAATCCCAAAACACTCGACAACTGGAGACTTTTAAGGAAGTTTCTGAGTAATTGAGTAGAGTAGCCATGCTGTTCTCTGCTCTCTTGCTTTGCAAGTGTACTGAATGCTGTGCTCCTCTGGCTTGACAGTAGACACTTCAGGTGCTATCTATTTCTATTATCTCCAAAAGGAAACATGTTCATGTGCTTTGGGACAGGGCTACTGGCCTCAGAATCATTGAGTTATTGATTCTTCTAGGCCTGGTAAAACAGCTCAGTGGGTAGCGATGGCTCCTGCCACCAAGCCTTATGACCTGAGCTCAATCCCTAGGCACCACTTGGTGGAGGGAAAGAATGTACTTCTTCATGTTGTCCTCTGCGTGACACAGACACAGACGCAGACACGTACGCAAGTGCAAAATGTAGTAAAAAAAAAAAAGTTATTGATTCTCGGGAACTTAATCAGAAAACTATTATCAGCAAATCAAGAGGTCAACATATGATCTGAGAGGGAGGGAGGGAGGAAAACTCAGATAAGAAGCTGTTAATACTGGCAGAGTGAAGTCGGTGACTCAGCAGGCGCAGGTCAGGGAGTCAGTCAGACTCGATACAACACAGAGACTAGTGGGTTCCAGCCAGAGCCTCCCTGGACTGACACCACGTTGGCTTCCCTGTTCTAAAGTCCCACATCCTGCCATACTCAAGTAAACTAGGACCCAATGGCGCCGCGCCGTTGCTCCTACAGTTGCTGCCCTCTTCCCAGAATGCATCTGCAGGGGGAGTGATGCTCCCAGCGGGGAGATAGGCATTTCTGGGGGAGGTTAGCAGGGAAAGCCTGATACCCCACTTCTGCATTATCGTGGGCTGAGTCAGCATCCAGGAAAATCGGCCACGTAGGTGACGGAAGTGGCAAAGGATGAGACTGGCAGATGCCCGAAGGGCCTGGGCTCCACAGAGTAACGACTAGGTGGGCGCACTCTGGGCGTCTGTGCCCGTTAGACTCTTCTCAGCCTCAGGTCCCTTTAAGTAGGAAAGTAATACCTACTTTGGGGTTGTCATGGGGTCAGATGAAGTCATTTTGAAATTCTTTGCCTGTCACTATGATGGTGTTTACTGAGTGTCTGTGTTCTCTCCTTGTCTCACCAAGATTTATCTCCTTGCCTGTTAAAGAAGCAGGGTGAATGAACCCTCAAGATTTGTTTTTTTTCTAGCTCCAAGTCTCTGACTCTGCCAAGGTGCTTGAAGATATATGAGACCTACCCCAAGGAGGTGGGAAAGGTCTGGTTAGAATGACCCAGCATTCTCTACTCTTCTATGAAAACCATGCTCAGCCACGGCAGGCCTCGTTGGATGTGGAGCCAGGAAGTAGGGAGGAGAGAAACCCAGGGATTTTCTCTTACAGCCCCCCATCCCTGTTCCCTGTTCTGACTACCACTCAAAGAAGCCCTGGATAGACCCAGGTGGTCTAAGGGGCCTGGTCCGCTCTGGACGGGACTTCTAAAGGTTATGGCCAAGTCTCATTCTACGCTGTGAAGGCGTCCCTACAGACTAGCAAAGTACCTGGCACACAGGAACACACTCTTCAGACATCTGTAGCCTGGTAAGAGAGAGCCCTACCTCTCACCTCTGAGCAGCTCTGCTCCTTTGTCAGTCTGAGCTGACTCCAGAATAGCTGGGCTTCCCTAAGGAGCTAGGCTAAGTGTCTAGTGACTCACAGTAAGGAGAAGTGAGGCTCTAAAACCCAAGAGGATCAGGTGCAGAGACCACTGTCACCTGCCACCAGCCCTAGAATCCCACCAAAGACACCCCAAGCAATTCTGGACCAGAGACAGAGCACACTCTTCTCCCTGCTGTGTGGGGGAAAAGGGGGCCTTTTAAGACAGCAAGTAATTTTCAATCTGTGTATCATGACCCCTTTCACAGGGGCCACATATCCGATATCCTGTGTATCAATATTTACATTATGATTCACAACAGCAAAATTGTAGTTATGAAGTAGCAACAGAAATAGTTGGGGTCACCACAACACAAGCAACTATATTAAGGGGTCACACCATTAGGAGAGAACCATTGAGCTAAGAGATTTATACCTGCAGGGGACTGCGATGGGCCAGACACTTTGAGGATGATAGATGTGTTAATTCACTTAACTGTCATTGTCATTTAATCAGGTTAGTACCATTACCCCATTTTATAGCTGAGAAAATAGAGACACGGGGAGATTAAATAATTAGGCCGAGTACAGTGGCGTGTGCCTGTAATTCCCAGCACGTGGAAGGTAACGGCAGGAGAATCACGAATTTGAACCTGATTCCTTCAGTGTAAGGGTGGACCGGGGCTTTCTTGAATGCTAGGCAAACACTCTACCCTTGAACACACTGACTTTTGACTGACCTTTTGTCTTTAAACCTGTTTTCACTGGGAGGATGCCGCAGGCTGTCTGCGAGTTCTCTAGAGAACTTTGTTTTCTTTGTCCTTTTAAAATTTGCTTAGAGAAAAACGTCACCTTAGTTTACAGTTCATAGAGCTGTTTTATGTTTGGTCGTTTCGAGATTGGGACTTGCTGTATAGCCCAGGCTGGCCTAAAACTCTCAATCCTCCTGCCTCAGTTTCTCAAGGGCTGGAATGTATCCCTAATTCTGGTTTTTAACTACAAAAAGGCTTAGAGGGGGCTGGAGAGATGGTTTAGAGGCTTAAAGTACTGGCTGCTCTTGTAGGGGACCTGGGTTCTATTCCCAGCAACCACGTGATGCCTCACAACCGCCGGCAACTCCAAGTCCAGGGAATCCACGGCTTGTGTGCATACCAGGCACACACGTAGTAAACACTACACACAGGCGAAGTGCACATTTTCATATTTTTATGTGTGTATCTATAGGACAATATTTTTAAAGACTTGACAGAAGTAAAAAAGAAAATTCCATGATTACTAATTATTTCCCTCTTGTGTGCTAGCAAACGTCGTACAGATGAGGTGTAGACCAACCAACAGCTCGTAATGCCTATCAGCAATTGTGCTTTTTTCTAATCTCCTTACAGAGGCGTGGGTTTGGCATTCCATCCTCCGTCTCCTATCTGAAATGCTATTGAACCCCTCTGCTTCCTCCCCAGGGTTTCTCTCAGGGTCCCTTACATCTTAAGCGGACCCCAGTCAGACCATATCTTTGCATCTATGTCCCACGGTTCCGTGTAACTCCCACAACCATGGACCCCTGTCAGAGAACTCATTCGAGGCTTCTGGGTTTTGACTGTTCCTTCAAAGGAACAAAAAAGGAACATGGGCATTCTAACTTTCAGTTGCTAATTCCCTTTCCCAAATCATGGGATATTTTCTTCAAATTATTCTCTATTTCCAGGGCTTGAGACATAATGTCCAAAGACATTTTATTGTAGGTTCTTAGATGGTCTCCCTGCAGTCCCAGTAACCATCCAGCAACAGGACATTTTGATCATGTCACCGAATTCAGAATTGGCAAGTAGATAGGTAGGGAAAGGCCGAGGAGGACAGTACATTTGCCGAGCCTTACAGATGTTATGTCATCTCTCATCTGGGAATGGAGCCCAAGTAAAGAAAGTTAGCAAGCAGGATTTAAGCTGCAGGGTGATGCTCCCAGAGGCCATTTTCTCAACCACAGTGAAGTTATCGGTTCTCCATGACTGTCTCAGCCGTTCTGTCCCTGTCCCCTGTTGTTCTCTTCCATTAGCTGCTAGGGCTTGCTTTCATGTTGGTTTTTCCCCGCTTTGGGTCTGTTTAGACCTCTGAAAAGTTTCTTGGCATTGCTAATTATTTACTTCCCTTTGTTATGAAATTTTAATTAAGCTGGAAAATAAAGTGTTCATACCTCACCTCGACCCTCATTTAACGTTTTTCTGAGTATGGGTGTTTCGCCTGCATGCGCCTCTTAAGTGCCTGGTACCAGTGGAGCCCAGAAAAGTATATCAGATTCCCTGAAACGGGAGTTTCAGACAGTTGTGAGTATGGGAGTACGGTATGGGAGTCGGGAATCAAGCCTGGGTCCTCTAGACGAGCAGCAGCCAGTGCTCCTAACCTCTGAGCCATGTCTCCAGCTCCTGACTCAGAGCTTTCCTTTGTTTTATTAACAGTCTGAAGTATATCTCTGTGGCTGTACCCTGCGTTACACAAACACTACTATACACACACACACACACACACACACACACACACACACACACACACACACACACACACACCGATGATGATGATGATGATGGTGGTGGTGGTGGTGGTGGTGACCATGATGACCATGATGATAGTTTTTAAGAGGAAAGATCAAAATGAACTGGGAAGGAAGGAACGGTTTGAGGCTACCCTGAGGAGTTGCAGGTCAGCTGATTTGCCAGCGTTATCCTGAGAGCAAAGAGGAAAGCGTTTCCTATGTACCTCTGAGGGAGCATGTGGGATGCCCATAACACTGGTTAAAATTCTCAGGCATAGGAGTCCATTTCTTTTTTTTTTTTTTTTTTTTCTTTTTTTCGGAGCTGGGGACCAAACCCAGGGCCTTGCATTTGCTAGGCAAGCGCTCTACCACTGAGCTAAATCCCCAACCCCAGGAGTCCATTTCTTAAGAATCCTAAAGGAAGATTTGCCTTTAAATAAAAAGATCCACATGCGAGGAAATCCACTGATTCTACATCATCAAAATGTGGAGGAAATCCAAACACCTAGTAGCAGAAGCCTCACATAGACACAAGGGTGCAGAGTACGTGCATTCAATGGACGTGCATTAGTTGTTCTTACTTGCACCCGTTCAATGAGTGTGCTAAGAGTGCATGATCATTAAAGAGAATGAATATTACCTATATACACTTAAACAGAAATATAGAGCCAAGATATAACCACATTAAAAATTACATCTATGTATAGTATACTGTATGCATATATCGGTACATACAGTTATGCATATATACTGTGTATATGTGTATGCATATGTGTATATGTGTAGATGTCTGTGTATGTCTGTGTATGTGTATATGTGAGTGTATGTATGTGCACGTGTGAGTGTATGTTTATCTGTATATGTGTCTGTATGTGTATGTCTGTGTGTATGTGTATATGTGTAGTGTGGTAAGGGTGTGTGTGTGTGTGTGTGTGTGTATACCAGTGCCACACCAAGCATGTGAAGGTCAGAGGACAACTTCTAGAAGTCAGAAGTTTTTTCCACTTAGAGTCAGAGTATTTTTTGTTTTTGCTCTGCTGCTCGCTTCAAGCTAGCTTCAAGGTTCCTCCCGGCTTCCATCTTGCCATAGGTGTTCTTGGATTTCACACACTTCAGGAGGGCAATGCCAGACTTTTTATGCACATCGCAGGTTGAACTTGAGTTGCCAGACTTGCTTAGCAAACTTTTACTAACTGAGCCATATTGCCAGCCAGTTTTCCCTTTTGGTAGTGAGACACTGATCTTTAAAATTTCATTTGGAGCCGGCATTGGTGGTGCATGCCTTTAACTTTTTTTTTTTTTTTTTGGTTCTTTTTTTCGGAGCTGGGGACCGAACCCAGGGCCTTGCACTTGCTAGGCAAACGCTCTACCACTGAGCTAAATCCCCAACCCCTGGTGCATGCCTTTAATCCTAGCACTTGGGAGACAGAAGCACAGAAACTCTGTGAGTTTAAGGCCAGCCTGGTCTACAGAGTGAGTACCAGGACAGCGAGGGAGAGCTACCCAGAGATCCCCTGTCTCAAAAACCAACCAACTAACCAAACTAACCAAACTAACCAAATAAAATAAAATTTAAAACTTCATTTGGATGCAGTCTAAACATAATTACTACTCTGGTATATTTTCACCTATTAGTAAGTTTTTTTCCCGAAGTAGGTTCTGTTCATTTCAACAAGTGGAGAGAACTGAAGCCTTAGGTTGGAGAGGCCCTCAGCTTAATTCCTTCTGTCTTGCTTGACATGTTATTTATTTTACTATATGCGTGGTGGAAGCTGCGTGCTACTTTGCAGAGTTTTTAATCTCCTTCTGCCATGTAGGTTTTGGGGATTGAACTCAGGTAATCAGGCTTGCTGGCACTGAGCCGTCTCTCCAGCCCGCCTTTTCCCCTCCTCTTCCTTCCTTCCTTCCTTCCTTCCTTTCTTTCTTTCTTTCTTTCTTTCTTTCTTTCTTTCTTTCTTTCTTTCTTTTTCTTTCTCTGTTTCTTTGTTTGTTTCTCTTTGATGAGAAATTTGAGGCTCAGAGAACTCAGGTGAGTTCCCTTAGGTCACAAATTAATTCTATTAGTAAAAGCAGAGGTGAAACCTAGGCTGCCTAATTGGAGCAGAAAGCATCTGTCAGGAAGACTTTCTAGAACCCCAGAGTTGGCGTCTCATTCTTGTGGTGATGGTGGGGGGGGGGCGGGGAAGAGAACACCTTTGTAGAATAGGTCGCCAGAGTTCACTATTCATGGATTCCTGAGAAGTCAGCTGGTAAAATTGCCAGCCTCTTATAATGGCATCCTGTGACCAGGGCAGAAAGACAGAAAGCTTACTGTATTACTTTCACTTCAGTCAGACCAGGGTGGAGTGACTTCTCAATAATGGGTGGAGGGAAGTCCTCAGAGGGCAAAGGAGGTCTCCTCCCTGGAACTGCTCCAGACCCTGGTCCAACACAGAGAGTAAGAACTCTGGGAGACAGGAAAGGAGGGTCAGATAGGAGAGTGCCCTATCTGAGAGCCAGTCATTTAACACACCCAGCCCCATTCCCTATTCCTTGAAATACAGAGTTCTGTCTTCGGACCCTTGTCCGCAATTACTAATAATGATGACAATTGATACCTTACTCGACATCTGGCATGAGTAATGTCTCAGTTTTGAGAGGCTAACATGAGAGCTAAGGGCGTGGTCTCTCCCCAAGCCTGCTGGGTTCAAATCACTTATGTAACTCTGAGCTTATTTAAACTTTCTGTGTTTCCGTTTTTGTGACTCAAAATGGGAATAATGATAGTTACTATTTTGTAGCTCACTCTAAGGACTCAGCAAGCACTGGGCACACAGCTGTCTGCATGGGTTGTTAAATTGTATCATCTTCGTAGGCCTTTCTCATTCATCTCATGTAAAGGAGCCCTTCCTCCACTCTCTCCCTGTTATTTTACAGTGTTTAAAGTCTGTATAAGCCGAAATCTCCTTCCTCTAAATTGCTTTTTGTTGGTGTCCACTTCCATGTAAATGCCCTTGGAGCTGGGCCTGTGTTCGTTGGATTGTTTCATTGGACCTTGCTAAGTCCTCTGGAGAAAATACTCAAGACACTGCTATTCTTTGGAGCAAGCTGAGACACCAAATGTTCTCTTTATTTACTCAAAATTACCTAGATAGAACTTAAACCCAATTTGTATCAAGAGTTGTTCATTATAAGAATCAGCTGGACTGGATCCTTGCCCTCAAAAGCTGTACCAAGAGCCGGAAAGGACGGTGCATCTTGTCAACTCTCTCCTCTTTCAGTTGCATGTAAAGGTTGCAATAGTTCAGGCTTTCTTCCTTAAGTAGAGAACTCAGTCCAGAACTTCCCAGAACCTCCTGTCTTTATCAACCACCTTCTCACCTGGCCCCAAAGTCTCTCTCCCAATTCATCCTAATCCTCACCTTCTCTGACCTTGGTCCCTTCACCCTCCACCCTACCTGATATTTCTTCTTTATCTCTCTTTCAGGATCATTCTCCTTCCTATTTGTGTGTATTGGGAGCTCGGGGAGCGGGGGTGGCAGGGGCATTGGGATGGGGTTGGTTTCAGGGATAGAGATCAACATTGGAAATCCAGAGCAGACAAAGGTTGCTTCCTTTTATATTGTTAATATAAGAATTTCCTCTGTATCATCTTCTTCCAGTCTTCTTTCTCTGGGACATTTTTGCAGTGTTCCTTGTTTACAGAATATAACTTCTGCACACACACTTATATTAGTGACTTCATCTTCTTTACCTGAGTAAGCGCTGACCAATAGCTGTGTGACCCCATCCACCCTCTAGCCGCTGTCCAAGAAGAGTTTATCAAAAAGCCTCAGACAGGATGAAGCCATTTAGGGTCTGGCTAAAGACATTGTGCCCGTCTCATTAATTCCTTGACTTTTAGCTCAGTCATTCTGGGTTTCTGGAAGTCTGTGCAAGATTTGACAGAATAGCCAGGTCACATAAATGTCTGTCTATGGCCAACCTCTAGAGCTTGGCTGTGGCTAGGATTAGGATTAGGCTAGGCAGGCTGGGTGCCACTTGGGATGCTCCCAATTGTGACAGAATGGTCTCTGTCCAGCGAGGCATGCGCTTAGTGTGGCCTTGGAGTCAGAGCAACAAGTAGAGGCACAAACGTCTTTAAGATCACAGACTCTTCGTGCGACTGTCATTTCCCCAGAAGGGCAAGAGAAGGAAGGGATGTTAGAGAGGACTCTGGTGGCCATGTTAATGGCATTTGATAGTCTAGGAAGGATGAGTGGGTTAGGATACGTTAGAAAAATGTTAAGGCTGTTTTCCCCAGTGTAGGTGAATGCCAGGGTGTTGAGGTGGGAGTGAGTGGGTGGGAAGGGGGAGCATCCTCATAGAAGCAGGGGGAGGGAGGATGGGAGAGGGGGGGAACCAGGAAAGGGGACAACATTTGAAATATAAATACATAAAATATCCAAAAAAAGATAGAAAAATATTTTTGGAAGAAAGAGCAGGGAAATGCTGATGGGTGAGATCTGAGAATAAAGCTACAGTGACATCTAAGAGTCTGGAGATCAGGACTGGGGACTCTGTGACTTAGTGAATACCAGGAGCGCCAGAGGCCAGGGCATACATACATAATGCTGTTCTTAAATATGTTCACTGTTATTTATTTTAAAAAGGACACATTTAGTGAAACTTAAAAATTAAACAGACCAAAACTTAACACACTATAATTGTAAAACATTGTGTGTGTGTGTGGGGGGGGGTTCTTCCCATCTATCTGATTTGTCTGGGTCACACTGCTACCTCGCTTCACAATTTCTTTACAGGCAGCTGAATAAATATAGAAATAGGTTCAAAGACATTGGGAACACTCCTTTGTGGTCTTTACAGACAGAATTGGTGCCAGAGTCCCAGGTTTCACTATGGAGATACTCAGCTTTTGAATAAACCCACCAAGGAAAAGATCCTGCCTCGGGGATGTTGAGTTTGCCTGAAACTCTCCTTGCTACAAATCCTACCAGCTCTCCAGTATCATGGCCCAGCAATTCTTCTCCTAGATAAAGCAATACCCATAGAAATGACAGACATACGAATGTTTATAGCAACTTTATTTACAATCAGCCAAGCCCAGAAACAAACCCAGCTGCCTACCAGCAGAATGACTAAACAAACAGATTCATCTCTGTAATGGAAGACTTCTCAGCAATAAAAAGGAACAAACGTCCAACAGACACAATGGCCTGGATGAATCACAAAAACATCACGGGATGAGAAGGAGGCCAAGATCGAAAGTGCATTCCATATGACCCAAACCGCAGTGACACAAGTCACGTTAGTGGTTGTGTTTACGTGAAGGAGAAGCTTCTGGGGTCACGGGAATGTGGAAATGTTTTCCATCTTGACTAGGATGGTAGCTACTGTAAGATTTATACACTTTATGCAAATATACATATGTTACAGCTCAGCTTTTAGTAAAATTCCAGGGAAGGAAGGAAAGGGGTCTTCACAGGTCGAGGTGACATCTCTCTGTGCTGCGATTGGGCGGCCGATTCCCTTAGGGCACTGCACAACCCAAGAAAGCTGTCTTGCCTCCTCTGGGGAAAAGGAGTTGAGGGGTTTGGAGTGTGTGGAAGAGAGACCATTGCTGTCTTGACCTTGGGGCCCAGGGAATACCTTCATGCTCACAGGAGGATTCACTGAAGGGTCACAGCATGGATGACATTGGGAACTCAGGGCATCTGTTCTCTGGCAGCCTTATGGCTCTGTGGCCCTCTCAGAGCAGGAAGGTGCAGGGCAGAGGCTGGGGCAGGGGGCACCCAGAGCCTGAGTTGAGGCAGGTGGGCTGTGCAGGTTTTTGATATGTGGTTTCTGAGACAAACTCAGAGGAGATTGTCCTGCTTTCCTCAAATGATTCCCCCCAAGAAAAACCCACAGCAACACAGCAGTTTTGTGAAGGCAAAACAGAAACATAGACCTGTCAGAGGCGACCCCCAGTGTTCTGTTCCCATCCACAGTTGTCAGAAATAGGGGTTTTCCTCTCCTTGCTGGACATCCCATAACTTGCTATGTCATGAGGTAGGTATTGGACTGATCTTGTCTACCTGCCCAGAACATAGATGCTGTGAGGGGAGGGACTCCAGTTCCCTGACTGTGGTCTCAAGTGACAGTAACAGAAGACAGAGGGCAGCAGACCGGACAGGGATCCAGGAGGGCAGGCTCAGAAGTTCTCATAATGATGCACAAAGTGGGCCCGGTCCTGCCTGTTGATGAGCTGACAGGCCTTCTCCACATTCTTGGTCATCCCTGGAGGACCACAGCTGAACACACCAATCTTATGTACCTGTCCATGGAGAGACATGTGCCTTGGAGCCTTGAAATACCCACTGTCCAGGGAGATCAGCTTCTCCAGCCTGACCACAATAATCAGACCAAGATGAGAAAATGAAACAGAGTCCTAGGGTGGGAGGGGATGGACCCACCTGTGGATGAACCTCCTGCAGAGAGTCTAAGAAGAGCTCAAAGGGAGGGCGACCAAAGTGGGTGACAGAGCGCAGGCCCGTGAACAGACTCCTGTTCAGCACCTTCTGGAAGTGCCTCTCACAGATGTACTGGGGAGTGAGATGGGGGAGGAAGGTCATGGCCAGGACCAACCCTCGACCCCGAGAGTGGCCCGCCTGCCATGCCTGGCTGGCCCTGACCTACCAGCATGGTGGTCCTGAGGTCAAACTTCTCAGCCAGCTGAGTGATATAGATGTGCACAGATACCAGGTCCCGGCTGTCATTCTCCTCCACCTCCCGGATGATGTCAGCCAGCCACTCAAACTGCCGCTGAGTCCTTGTCACCCAGATGAAGTAGATCTGAGGACACACACTGGGGCTCAGGGCCAGCTCGGTCTGCCTCCCTACACTCTGAGATGCTAGGAAGCCTCAGATATCCTGTGTAGAGCGATGCTCTAAGTCTTAGCCTCCAAAGGACAAAAGGCCAGCAGAGAGCCTTCTGGCCACTCTCCTATCCACACTCAAGATTCGACATCTGAACTACTGTGTGTAATGGTCCACACAGACCCTGCAGTTGGAAGCCAGGAGTGCACTGCTGTGGTGCCTGGGCTCCATCGGGCCACACATTTCCCACACGGAGTGGAGAAAAGATGCTCACCTTCTTACATAGCATCTGGGTACCCATGGACGATTTGAAGACCAGGTCTTTGAGGATGGAGGCAAAGGGGGTGACCCCAATGCCCCCTCCTACCAGCACCGACACCTCAAACTTGTGCCATTCCTGGTGGCCCTCTCCGAATGGTCCATCGAGGTACAGCTGCCAAGAGAAGGAGAAGTGAGATGGGCCCGGCCTTTCCCCAACTCTGAGGCCAGAAATGGGGAAGCCTAACAGAGGTCGAGGAAAGAATACCTCAGAAGTCTTTCAGATTAGCTTAATCATGAAAGATACTGAGGCGTCTAGTGTCAGGGTACAGGGAGCAGGGACATTTCCAGGGATGGGCACCTTTGGGTATCTGGCGCTGGTGCCACCCACTGGGGGTGAGTAGATCTCCCTGAGGCGAGTGGTCCAAGGTCCCACAGCCCGGATGTGCAGGCTGAGTGTGTCCTCGTGGGGTGCGGAGGTCAGCGTGAAGGGGTGGTACTCATTGGTTCCCAGACTCAAGCAAGCGATCCGCACCCACTGCCCGGATTTGTACTCAAAAGTCTTGGGCCGCTGGAACTGCAGATAGGTCACCCCTAGGGGTCAGAGTGGGAGAAGAGCCTAGATCAGAAATTGTACCCAAAGATGGACAGGTGTTTGCTCTTTCTACACTTCTAAGGCCCAGAGGGTCTCACACAGGCACAGGGTCTAGGCAGGTGGTATGCTGGGGCTGAGAGCAGTTGTGTCTCCTGTTTCCTGGGTGACGTAAGAGGTGGCCACCTCTGCCCCAATCCAGTGTCTTTCTTTTCTCCCGCCTCATCGTGCAGAGGGTATAGGCTCATAGCACTGCCAGAACAGCAGCCTACAGGGTGAAGGGCTCTTCAGATCCCCAGAAGCTTATCCATCCCCCACCCTGACACACACACACACGGAGGTAACTTCCACAGATATCTGCACACCAACAACACATTTTGTTACCAAGTCCTAGTCGGATAGTGTTTGTTGCTTGACCACTGCTAGGCCTCAGGTTTACTTACATTTGTTGAAAAAGGAAGTTAACAAGTTTTGGATAGTATGAAAAGCTACTTTAATTTTATCCCCCATGCAGTCTTAACTGAAATAAAATTGAATTCTTCGCAATGTCAATCCTAGAGGTTAGACAATGCTATGACACTTAAATCACCCCCCTTCCCTCTATAGTGATACAAACCTCCACATCAGCCAGTTCGGACAGAGCAGCACTCTGGCTGTCAGAGCTGTTTGCCTCTCCGATGTGAACCACACTGCACACTGGAAGCCTGTCTCTCCTGAAACATCGCTCCACCCACCTCTTCCCAGCATTGCTTCTCACTGTCTGCGGACCTCTTTCTGTATTTTTAATGATGTGTATATATGCTTGTCCGTGTGTAGGTATGTGCACCTGTGAGTGCAGGTGCCTATGAAGGACCGAAGGGGGCACTGTATACCCTGGAGCTGGTTCTGAGCTGCCTGACATGGGTGCTGAGAACTGACCTCGGGTCCTTTGAAAGAGAAGAACGTGCTCTTGACTGCTGAGTTATCTCCCTAGCCCCTCGTCTGCAAGTCTCATGAGGAACTAAGCACACAGCCCTTCTTGGGGTATTGTTTCTATCAGAAAATGTTCAGGGCTCCTCAAGAGGATGTCAGAGGTAGGGGTCAACAAACCTGACAAGCCCCCATTATGTCTGAGGAGCGGACTGGTTCCTCATGCCTGGGTCAGGCCAGGTCTTACCTGAAGGCAGCAGCTCAGCCTTCACCACACTGATCTCCACCTTCTTCCGGCTCAGGCTCACCAGCTTGTCCCCCACATAGATAATGGCGGGGACCAGGAAGTAGATGTGGAAGCTGGGTAATTGGATGAGGGCATAGCTGCCATGGATGATGATCTGGAAACATGGCCAGTTAATACAGCACCACCCACCAGGCCCCGAGTGGCTCCTCCCTGTCAGGCATGGCCTACCCAGGCACTGGGTCTGATGGATTAGCACAGACCCCAGGGTGGGGTCTTGGCGCTCAGGATCACAGACCTTGGGTCTAATTCTCCATTTTTTCCTACTTTACACTCCCTTTCCATCCCAAGGGTCCCCCTCCAATGTTCACCCCTGCCCAGGGAAGGCACTCACCAGGGCATAAAGCACAACATAGAGGTGGTGGGTCAACCAGAAGCCCCGGAAACTGCGACGGCGGAAGTAGTGGGAGGCAAACACATACATGATAGCCAGGACCAGGAGCAGGAGTACTCCTGTCATACCTGGGGGCAGGAGGACAGGGTCAGTGGGTACCCTCAGAACCTCGTCCTAAGCTGAAAATACAACAGGACATCTGCCCATGCCGCTCTACTTCACTTTGGCTCTATTCCTGTAGGGCTTCAGAATAGCATATCTGGAGGGGCTGAAGCTGGGGCTGGCCTATCAGAAAGGGCCTATGGCTATTACAGGCCAGTATATATTCAGGAAGAGGAGAAAAAGGAGGAGATATGCAGTTGGAGTGTTCAGATCCCACACACAGCTCCATTTCCTACCTGGAACTGTCTCGAAGAACCACCAGTAGTACTTTGGGGGAAGCTTGGACCTGTGGGGTAAAGGCACGGTAAGCCTCTGGCTGAGGCAAAAGGAGGTTTGCCACTCCCACACCACAGCCTGACACTGCCCCTGACTCCTAAGGTTACTAGGACTCCTCTAAGATGGCTAAGGGATCCTTCCAAGGAACATGGTGTCCACTGTCACAGTTCTACGCCTGCACCCACCACAGCTTTTCCTGCTAATCTATCTTACATTCTCTTCCTGCAGTCGAGCCTTGCTTGCCTCCCCGAGTACTTGGTCCATTATGCTGTGAGATTAGTGAGGGCAGGGACTTGCGTTCTGTGCACAGCAACATCAAGTGCATAGCAAAAGCGTTCAACAACTGCACATATCTGGAATAGCCCTGCTCTCTGGCACTTGAATAAAACACCCAGCACATGGTGTATAAATATTTGTCCAATGAGCGGTTATCAAACTGAGATAATAAACTGTGTGTCAAATGGGAAAGAGGCTCTGATGTCATCTCCTAAGGTCCTTTCCTGGTCAGTCACAGACAGCTTCCTTCCTGAAGGAAAGTCAGTCACCTTTCAGCTTCCCCGTGAGGGACAGCTTTGCACCTTCGTGCAATGAGAAACTGCTTCTGTGGTCATCTATTTCTTTCCTTTTACGCCCTTAGGCCCACCCAGGTGCTGTCCCCTGAACTGACCCATCATTCACAAAGACATTAGGGAAGACGCAGGTCATCAGGCTGAGGGGACTGACTGAGAAGATGTACACGTTGACCGCATGTCCAAGACTGTGCACAACTGAAAGACACATCATGTCAGAGATAGGAACTGGGACCAGCACTACTCCCATCTCCCATCTCCCATCTCAGGAGCCACATACCAGCGAGGACAACCGCAGCCATGGCGATCCAGCGGTGGAAGTCCACAGCGGCATCGAAGGGAATGTAGCGGTTGAGGAAGGTCTCCCGCAGGAAGGTGATGAGGTTGCGGCACATGGTGAGCAGGATGTAGGAGAACATAAAGGAGATGCTGGCCGCCGTGCCCCGGGACAGGATGATGCCCACGTAGGTGGTTTCTTCAATGTCCGTGGGTGGCGAGGCAAAGCCATAGTCTGGAGACAGAGTTGAGGCAGGTCAGCATTGCACACAAGACAGGATCCTCAGCCTGAGTCAGAATGCCTGAGCTCTGCCATCCAGACACTGAGGACTGGGAAGGGCAGCCAGAGGACTCTTCACTCCCCACTGAGGTATGGCATGCTCCCTGCCCACTGCCCACAACCTGGCACTCTTACAGTAGGCACGGTCTGCAAACAGGCCTACGCAGATGGCTGAGAAGATTGTAACACACACGATGTGGCGCCGGTAGTTTTCCACAAACCGCTTGAACTGCTTGAGCTTCTGGGCCAGGAAGCCCCTCTGCATTTTCTCCTGCAATGCTTCCGTGTATAGCCGGGGAGAGGGAGCCATTACCCTGTAGCAGTGATAGACAGGGCATTGGTGAGGAAGGGGTTCCTTGGCCTTCCCTCAGTGCTACCTGTAAGTGAAGATCTAGTTAGTAATCATGAAGGATGGATGGGTCATAACAGTGGAAGGGAGACAAGCAGCCCTCGCTCTCCTGACCCTTACCCCAGTGCTTACTTGTTCCAGATGCCTTCCTTTCTCTCTGTCTTTGTCTCTGTTTCTGTCTGTCTGCCTGCCTGCCTGTCTGTCTCTGTCTGTCTCTGTCTGTCTCTGTCTCTCTCTCTCTCTCTCTCTCTCTCTCTCTCTCTCTCTCTCTCTCTCTCTCTCTCTCTCTCTCTCTCTCCCTCTCCCTCTCTCTCTCTTCTCTCTCTCGTTCTGCACCCTCATCCTTTGCCCTCTACACTAGCCTACTTACTTATGCACCCAAGGCAGCAGAAGCCAGGAGGCTCTTACTGCCACGGTGGTAGAGTTCTGAGCTAGGCATCTTGCCTAAAGATGAGTTTAGAGCCCGAGTGAAACTGAGGTCACTGGATGCTCCAGTCCTCCAATGGGCAGCCCTGGGGGAAGGTCAAGGAGCCACTTTCTCACTAGTGTCCTGTCTCTCCTGCTAAGGGCTGTAGGGTTCCTCCCTACAAAAGAAGAGGCAGTGGGTTTCCTGGCCCAGGAGCTACAGCAGTTCAGGTGTTTCATGGAGAGCTCCTAGTGTCCCATCATGTATGTCGAATGGAGGAGACTCGAGGTGTTGTGTCAGGGCTCAGCGACCCTGAGACTTCTTTCCAAGAATCCTGGGAATCCAGGAATCTAGGAAATACTCCCCTTTTGCCAAACCTCTTCTTTAGGCCAGCACTTCCCAGCTCTGGGATTTCTGTGTCAGGGAGTACCATTTCTGGGGGGCAGGAACCGAAAAATCAGACAAATAAAAGCCCTGGAACCTGTTTGCGTTTGATTGTTGCAGCCAAGAGAAGAGTTGCCATGTTAAAGTTGGGGTGCAGTCCAGGGAAGGACCCCACCCGAGCAGGAAAGAACAAAACAGGATGAGTAGCTACAATCTGCACATCTGTCCTTAGGGCGACTCAGGCCGGGAGTGGCAGGGAGAGAACCAAAGCTTTTGAACAGCACAGGCTGTAGGAAGCAGCTGGAGTTTGGACTGACACCCACCTTGCCAAGGCAAATATCTGATCAGTGATATCTGATCAATGGCTAATCAGCTAGCTCTGCTTCCTTCCTGTGTCTCTCCATGGATCTAGCCAAGGAGACCCCAGTCCCTCCCATGCCACAAACCTGTTCCCAGGAGTCCGGGTGAGGAATGAGACTCGACAGGCATTGCTTTGCTTAAAGATGTCCCCGGTGCCTAGAAAGGAGAAAGGGGATCCAGATTGGCTTCTCTAGAGGGACTGAATTGGGTGGGATACTGTCCTCTCCTCCTGGGACCTGGAAAGGCTGCTCAGTGTTTGGAAGTGACTTAGTCATGTCCAAATCTGGGGCTTCAGCCCTATTTTCCTCCCTGTACACAGGGCAGACAGTGTGCACAGAGAAGAAAGGGGCTCTGGAAGATAGAACTCTACACGTTCTTGGTGAAAAAGAAAACAAGGTTCCCTGCTCTGGCCAGATACACCCCCAAGCCAATGCCCATGGTCTGTCCCTCAGCTTTAGTGAGCAACTTTTGTACAATGTACAACTTGTCTCTGAGTATCCAAGCTGAGCTCAGTATGAACCACCAAGGACTCGTGGGGAAGCAAATAAGACCTGTGTTATGTCCACCAGAAACTCTGTTTAGGAGACTCCTCGTCTTCCTTCCATACTCACACACCTCCAGCCCCACCTTTGACACAGAGCTGTGTGAATCGGAGATCGCTGTCATGGTCGCGCAGCATGAAATGGAAGTCCTCCCAGGTCAGCTCCTCCTTGTCCTGGAAGCCCGACTCCCGGAACATGGACTCCACCACCTCAGCCAGCTGGTCCTTGGACAGGCAGTTGTTGGAGATCTCGATGAAGGACCTAGGGGAGTATAGAAACAGTAACTGTCATCTAGCAAGGACAGGCCGGGGCAGGTCTCCAGATTACCTAATGTTGTCACCAGCAACCTGGGAAATGTCACTGGAAAGTGTCCTTCGGCCTGGAGGTGACACTAAGGCCAGTGAGGTGATGGCT
The DNA here is from genome assembly GCF_011064425.1 of Rattus rattus. Taxonomy (NCBI): domain Eukaryota; kingdom Metazoa; phylum Chordata; class Mammalia; order Rodentia; family Muridae; genus Rattus; species Rattus rattus. The sequence goes on from NC_046158.1 coordinate 100,394,740, forward strand.
CCAGGCTCAAAGGACCTTGAAAACTTAGAAAAGCAGTGCTCCCCACCCCCGCCTAAAGACATGGAAATGAATGGGAAAGAAAAACACTTGCTGCAGAGATGGGTCCAGGATACACCATGGCCTCTCTTGTGATGGGCTCGCTGCTGACTCTCTTCTGTGGAAGCTCACCCATACCCATCCACCTCTGAGTCCCCACTTTCACCATCCAAAGAGGACACTAGCATGTGGGGGGGAGAGTGGCTAAAATGTCAGCTGCCTCCTTCCGCCTATACCCTAGGCCATGTGGAGGACCCGCTCAGGCCCAAGTCTGATGGCACCCATAGTGCTGCAGTGGTAACTCTTCCTACGTTGTGCATCGGGACCAAAACAAATGTGTGTGTGTGTGTGTGTGTGTGTGTGTGTGTGTGTGTGTGTGTGTGTGTGGCCAAGCAGGCACTATCACCACGCTAAAAAAGCATCACGCCATTGAGGCAAAGCAAGGCACACATTTTATTATAGGCTGAAAATAATGGAAGTGGCCATTGCTGATGGGACCTCCTGGATTTCCTGAAACGTAGCCAGGACTGGGCAAGCAGTGACGTGCTGATGAGATACAGGCTGTAGTCATCTTTACTGTTTTAGAAGTCTATGTTGGGGACTGGAAAGATGGCTCAGTGGGTAAGAGCACTGGCTGTTCTTCCAGAGGACTCAGGTTCAGTACCCAGCACCCACATGGCAGCTCACAACTGTCTGTAATTCCAGTTCCAGGATCCAACACCTTCACACAGACATACATGTAGGCAAACCACCAATGCACATAAGATAAAAATAAATAAATAAAGTCTCCAAAGAGGAAGAGGAGGAGGAAGAAGAGGAGGAAGAGGAGGAAGAGGAAGAGGGAGGCAGCAGTCTGGGTTGGGATTGTCGGGGAAAGAGAATGTTAAGACACTTTAAAAGAATCTGGGCTGCTGAGCTCTGTCCATTCCCTCTCATGTATTTCTCTTTGCCTTTTTCAGTGGACTATGTACCAAATGCCTGCATGTTAATGCCAGCATGAAAAAGAAGCAGATTCAACAAAAAATGGAGAGATGTGCCTCAATGTGAAGTTGTAGGTCTTGAGCATTCAGGATGCAGTATGTACCATTCAGCCTCCTTGCCTCCCTCCTCTGACCTGACTTGCTTTTCTGTTTAAAACCTTAAGCTAGCTCAGGATTGGAAAGTCCCAGCCTGTACCGCATCATGGTGAAGAATTCCTCCTTGGAGAGAAAGCCATTTCCATCCAGGTCATACATGGTAAACATTAGGCGCGACTTGTCCTGTGGGGAACCTGAGAGAGAAAGGAGATGTAGTCACTTCCTTGCTAGCAAGCTTGTGGTTCCTCAGATGCTCCTCTAGTCCCCACCCCTACCTTTCATGAAGACCACCAAGATGTCCAGGAACTCCCGGAAGGATATGTAGCCATTGCCATCCTTGTCGGCCAGAGAAAACATGGACTCCACAAACATATCCTGGGGTTTGAGGCCCAGGGAGTCCGCAAACTCCGCTCTGCTCAGCTCGCAGGTCAGAGCCTCTCGTACTTGCTGGGATGAGTCCAGAGGCAGAGTCCCTGCGTCGGCCTGATTGATGTCCAGCACCTGTACAGGCACAGAAAGGGAGAGCAGGAGATAAGGCCTAGCTTACCTAGCTGGGATGGAAACCGTTCAATGACTCACATCTCCCCTGTGTGCAGTTCAGAAAACCCACTCCTAAGCATACTCATTGGGGCCTCTACTCTCACATAGGAGGGGTTGACTGAATCTTTATAAGCTTCAGTCAACAATCAAGGAGAGTACTGATGGGGAGAAACAGGGAACATACGAGGCAGGGAGCAAAGTTGGGGAGTGAAAAGAGAAAGAGCCCGTGTGCGATGCAGTGGGTATTGGCTATAACATGAACAAGCCTGTATGCTCATGCTAATACAGGTAGAATTGCCATGTGCCTAGAATCTGAATCCTATCAGCGTACAGACAATTTAAAACTAACACATCGCTACCTTTTCTTATGCTCACAATGTACCAAGTACTGAGGCTTATCAAGGTCCATAGAATGGTGATTTCCAGACTCAAGTCTATATCAGCATCACCTAGAAGGACTTGTTAAAATGAAGCTTTCTGGGGATCACCCCCAGAGCTCCTCATTCAGTCTGTTTGGGGAGGAGTCTGAGAATCAGCATTTCTATTAAGTTTCTAAGTCAGTTGACACTGCTGGTCCAGAGGTACCATTAGCGAATCCATCGCATTGATGATCTCACTAGCCCCTCTTAGCAGTGCAATGGACACAACTTTAGTCACCATTCGTTAGATGACGAGGTAAGGAACACAGAGACAAGAACGTGTGAATTGCCCAAGGATCCAACCAAGAGTGTCCGTCTCTAGCCTACAGTGTGAGATCTTAATTCACCCACGAGAACCCACTCAGCTCGGGTTGGCTCCGTCCCCTGAGCCAAGTATAACTCATGGCACCTGAGCAAAAAGCTGTCTGAAGAAGATCTCCAAGATGCCTGCCCGCTGCTGCTTGGTCACAGCCTTTCTCAGTAACTCCTTCTCATCCATCTCAGCTATGCGGAGGCCGGGAGTGGAGCAGACGCAGAGGTCTTGCAACAGCTGCACGAAGGCATCCCGGTCCTCTTCAGAGTTAAACATCAGCACCTAGGTGGGAGAGAAGCCTCATTATGTCTGGGGCTGGCTTTCCCGATCCAGTCCTGCTTCAAAGGACCTCAGGCTGAGGGAAGAAGAGAAGTCTCTTCTGTGACCATCCAGGCTGTGGCTAGAGAGTGACCTCAGGGGTCAAGTGAGTCTGGAAGCTTCTGAAAGGAGCCTCCTTCCCCAGCATAGCCTCCATGAGTAAGCTCTGTAGCTGAGAACACAGAGCTGAGAAGACTCGCATGCGAGAGGGGATACATATGAAAACAGCCCACAGAGGGAGGCAAGATGAGCTGTACCAGGTCGTACTCCTTGGGGATCTTGAGCAGCAGGGTGCGGCGTCCATGGCTGCTGGACAGGATGAGGTTGACCTGCTGTGTGGGCTGCAGTTGGATGGTACGGAGCACATTGAGCCTTTTGTCAAGGACCTTCAGACTCCTGTCTGGAAGCAGCTGGACAGTGACTGGGTAGCTGCTCTCCTTGGGGCCTGGCCACTCCATCGCTGAGGAAAGGATAATTGTGCATGGTGACTCAGCAGAGCCCATGCGATTGTCTGATATGAGCGTGTAGTTCTAGTGAGCCTGGCTTCCATCCTACCCTGCAACACGTTTTTTCCCGCTCAGGCCCTGGCTCCCTCTCCCTCCTCTTAGCCCTCAGGTTTCTCACCTGGTACTCCATCACTGGCTGTTTGTTTCTTTAGACTCTCCTTGCCTTTCTTTAGTAGCATCTTGCGTTCTCGCTTCCGGAAACGAGCCACCACCCAAGCAATAATCAGACTCACTGAAGGGGACCAGAAGAGACGAGTGAGAGGGGAGGAGAACCCTTTGCTCATAGCTTCAAGGGAAGCTTCAGGTACAGCTCCTTAGCAGATCAGGACACCCTAGCCTGGCTCAAGCTATGCAAAGGAACCAGCCCTGAAAACCAGCTTGTAATGGGGTGGTAAAGGGCAGCGGGTGGGGTGGGGAGAGAAATGACCGGGCCAGTCTGTGAAGAGGAGGAGGTCAGAAGAGAGGTAGGGAGAGCTAAAGCACTTACCTACTGGAAAGCAGCAGACAGCCAGGAGGGTGACACCATAGCCAGCACCACTGCCCTCAAAGTAGTCAATCACAGTAACAGGCACACACTGGGGCAAGCCTTCAGTTGTGAGTTGCTGAGGCTGTGGGCAGGGTGCACCTAAGGGACAAGTCACAGAAGACTGAGCCCAAGAGCCCCTAATCCTTGGGTAAGCCTTGTCTCCTGTCTTAGAAAGGACGAAATATCTTCTCCCATTCCCAAACCTACCCCCACTGGAACTTGTTCCCCTCAAAAGACCTCTTCCATATCTAATCTCTCAGTATCCGCCCCACTCGATTGCTCTTGGGCCAGCCCAGACGGTAGCACAGGAAGCAGCCCAACATACAGAAAGCACGAGTCTCCCTGTACAGCACCTTCTTGCCAGAAGAAAACATTGGGCTGCAAGGCACTGGGGTCCACACTGGAGACAGCTACCAGTACATCCCGCAAGGTGGTGTTCCTGATTTCTGCAATCTCCTCCTTGGAGAACAGCCTAAATGAGGGGAGGCCATTGCTGGGATAAGAAGGGGATTTCAGGCTTCCAGTGACCTCAGGCCCAAGGATTCATGGGAAGAGACTAGAGTAATTGAAAGTGTGGTAGGCCCCTGGAATCAAGACCTGTGGGGGCTATCTAGGACCGGACAGAGTTTCTGTGGCCCCACACCAAGGAGAAGTGTTAAGCAGGGCACAGACAGGCCTTACCCATTCCTAGTGTTCTCAAACCAGTAGCGATCACCATCCCGGAGCCTTACAAACTGGTCAAGAATGATGTTGCTGAATAGAGGTCCAGGGTCCCCATGGCTCTCCAGGAGCCCGCCCAGGAATAGTTCCAACCGGGACAGGTCCTGGTTGTACAGAGCAGCTGTGGCCTCCAGCACCTGGAGCATCAGGGAAGGAAGTAATTGTACACCCCACCTTACGGACAATGTCATCAGCAAAACTGCAGCACTGAGAGAGACTGCCTCATAAATTCTTACATAGATCAAGTGAGTTCATGTGTGTAGAGATATTTGGAACAGCATGGAAAAGCTTTGGCTACCGTTATCTTGTGTGTGTGTGTGTGTGTGTGTGTGTGTGTGTGTGTGTGTGTGTGTGTGTGTTGGGGTATGTGTGCATGTTTCTGCACATGATTATGTGTGCCTGTAGATTCCAGTGGTTGACACAGAGAGTCTTCCTCAATCACTCTCTACCTTATTCTTTGAAACAGGGTCTAAGCCTGTCATCACTGTCTGGGTTGGCTGTCTAATAAGGGTCAGGAGTCCTCCTGTCTCTGTACCCTTAGAACTGGGATCACAAAACCATCTCAGACTTTTCGTCACTAGAAGTCCAATGCGCTATCCATTGCGCCACAGAGCCACCTCCATCTCAGACTTTTATGTGGGCGCTGGAAATCCAAATTCAGGTCCCCACGATTGCATGACAAGCATGTTACCAACTGAACCATTCCTCACCCCACCCCCACCCAACTGCCATTGTTAATGTGTTATTATTATTATTTCTATTAACCTGGGGATCCACTTTGGGGTTGAGAGCACTCCAGTTCTTGGGAGGCTCCAGTCCTAAGGCCTGCAGAGCCTGGCTATAACTGGGCAGCCCCATATCTCGGCCACTCTGGATACTGCTAGCCACGTAGTCTGTGCGAGAGTATCTGTCTGGGCCAGGCCAGTAATCTGAAAAGAGACCAGACTTTGAGTCAGTCATCCCAACCCTCTCCATGCACTGCAACCTTAGACCCAGCTATCTAGAGCTCTCCTCAGCCCTAGTCCCCAGCACTCCTCTACATGACATCAGTGACATTGCTTGCTGTGGTGCCAAGGTCACCATGTGTGGTCAGGGGCACTTTTTCTAGAAAGGTTTTCTAAGACTCAAGATGATTCTTGACACTGGCTAGAAATCTCCTTCTCTGCATGTCCCAACTTTAAAACAGGACTGGAATTGAACCCTTAAGACCTAAGTAAACACCAGAGATGGTGTTGGATTGCGGTACCACCATAATCAGACATAGTCAACTTAAAATAAAAGCAACACAAACACAAAACTATCATCAGGGTTGGGGGAGCTCAAATTTCAATTTCTTCTGACATTTATTTAAAGTCTGAGAGTGTACATCTGCTGTCTGCATGATGGGTACCCTAGGACTGCTTGTTGGCTAACTCTGACACCCCACCCTTTGAGCTCACCTCTCAGATCTTCAATCACTATCCTGTCCTCCAGCTCTGAAATCTGGGAAGCCATTCCCAGAAGCAGCTGGTCCACGTCCTGAGCAGTCTTCAGACTGGGGTTCTGGAAGCAAGCATTACACTCAAGATTTTGACCCTGGATCAGTAGCACCTCAGGAAAACAGGCCCCTAGTCACTATTCTCTCTCTCTCTCCTCTCTCTCTCTCTCTCTCTCCTCTCCCTCTCTCTCCCTCTTTCCTCTCCCTCTCTCTCCTCTCTCTCTCTCTCTCTCTCTCTCTCTCTGACTCTGTTGTTCACTCTCTTGCTTGATTTTCTCACTGTCTCTTACGCCTCTTCTCTCCATCCCCTTCCCCTCCCCACTCCCTTGCCTTCTTCCACTTTCTTTCCTTTCTCCTCTCTATCTTGGTAGGTTGTTTGAACGCCCGAGGTTCCAGCAGTAGTCCTGCCTCAGCTTCCCTAGCAGGAAGGACAGCATTCACACTGCCTGTGCCCAGGCATTTCCAGCTCTCCTGAACAATTCTCCCAGGTAATTTTCTTTGCCTTTCACTCCCTACTTGGAGCACTGCTACTCAAGAGCCAAACTGTTACTTTTCCAAGCATTTTTGCTAAGTGACTTTGACCCCACCTCCCCACCCCCACTCTCTGACCCTGATCTCATGCTAACCTCCCGAATCCAGTAGTTGTTGCAGACTCTGAGAGCTGGAGAGCTGCTGGAACCTTCCTTTGGGAATTCCCGGAAGTGACAGCTGGAGTTTCTGAAATAGGGTGCCAAAAACACAGTGAGGGGACTGGGGGCAAAGCTGACATGGTGAGTGAGGTGAGCACTTCTGGCTGGACAAGACTGAAGGATGACCTGTGAGTTTCCTTGAACATTGGCTTGGATTTGAGGATAGAATGATCTCTACGGGTGGGAGGTCAGCGGGTTCCCCAGCTACTAGACACACCCCACAGTCAGTAACTGAAATTCTGCTATTAAATCTGGGAGATTTCCCATGGATTCGAACTTCCCACCCCAGAATTCTGTTTCAGCTCCCCTCCGATACTGTGCAGCTCCAACCGGCAACCCTTCCCTTACCTCATGTAGACCCCAGGGGGCACCATGGTAGAGAGGAACTGCTCTGAGGCCGCCACGAACTCTGGGGAGATGCTGGGGTCCGTGAAAGGGCGGTACCCTGCATCAAGACAGGTGCCTTACCTCACACCCTGGCATCATGAACTCTAACCTTCGTTTGTCTATGGATCTTCAACTTAGGTGTCCCCCCACCTTCCATAACTCCTCTTCCTTACCCGAATACTCTGGGGGTGTTTTCTGCAGGAAGCTGGGCAACCATTGGTATAGAGCAATGTTCTGAGGGTTAGAGAAGGAAAAGGAGAGGTTGGTCTAAGCCTGTGGTGAAGGGAAGACTTAGGTGCAAAGATGAGGGCCAGGCGAGGCCAGTTAGTTGTAGGGGAAGGAAGAAAAGGCAACTCAATTATAGTCACAAGCAAAATCACCCATGTCAACATTTGCAGAGGGATCATAGATTCTTCAAAGAATTTACTGAGGAGAGATGTTAAGTAATGATCAAACCTCAAATTATCTGGCATAAACAGAGCGTTTCCTCTCTATAATGTACAGTAGTCTTTTCTACACATTAGCTTTCCCTGAAGGAGAGCCCTATTAGAAAGGGGTATACAGGAAAGGGGCGTTGTCCAGGACCAGGGAAGCTTTGTTGGGGGAGCAGAGTCGCCCTGGACCCGTGGCAAGACTCACCTGGTAAGTGGCAATGACCCTCTTGCGAGCATGCTGGAACAGCTCCTCATCCCCCCAGTGTGGGTGCTCCTGCGCCAGCCTCTTGGCACACAGGTTGTGGTAGCGAAACCACAACAAGCCCAGTGCCTGCAGAAAGGGCTCCCTGTTCCCGCGCTGGGCCCCGAAGGCTGCATCCATGTGGGGAAGCAGGACAGGAGATGGGCAACAGCTTGAGCCAGGGGAGCCCAGACCCACAGGCAGACCCCCTCCTCCAGTACCCACCCCCCACCAAGCAGCCTGGTGCCTCCAACCCTAGCCCTCCTGCCAGGACCCCCCACAGTCTCACCATACAGCCCCTGTGGCCCGCCCTGCCCCGTGGCGGGGTCTGGTGCCATCCACATGAGCAGAGAGTTCTGGGAGTTCCGCGGGAAAGCAGGGTCAGGGCCAGAAGCCAGCTGTCCTCCAGAGAAGCTCCTCAGAGTGTCGCTCCAGGAATGAGAGGAGCCATAGATGGCGCTGCCATCTAGCCAGCCAGTCACCTGGTTGGTCTGCAGGGATGAGCAGGGTTAGGAGAACCAGGCAGATTCTTGCTGGTGGGCGAGAGGCTCATCCTGCCCGGCCTTCCCAGCCAGACCCCAGGCCTCCAGCAGATCCCGCCTCAGATCCCCTCCAGCCCTCTGCCCTCCTGCCTTTGGCTGCCTGGCCTCACCAGGTCCCGGGGGTTGCTAGGGCTCTGTCCAGTGCTGCGGTCCCAGCGGCTCCTCTGAAAGGGCAGCACCACGTTCCCGCGCTTGTCAGGGTCAAACACTGGGTCCCCACGTGGGATGTAAATGTTGAGGAACTCTGCGGGGCAGCCTGGTGTTTCCACACTCACCAGGTCTGAGAGCACGTGATAGCCTGGGTTAAGAGAGCAAAGTGGTGGGTAAATCAGCAGGTCCTGCTCACCTTAAAATCGGAAAGGCCTCTAAATTAACAGAACACAGAGGTCAGAGCACAAGCTTCAATGCTGTCTCTTAGGCTTATCCCCTGTGAGCCTTGATCTGCAATGTTGCAGGCCTGCGGGAGATGGGGTGGGGTGGGGGTGGGGGATTAAGATTTGAAAAACCAGCTCCCTTCATCTCCGTGTGGCAGTCATTAGTCTTGAAGAGAGCAATGGTCAGGGCATCGGTTCCTGAGAGTTCTTAGTGGGGATCCAATGTTACTTGTTGGTTTGGAGTAAGGTGTAAGAGAAAGATTCCCGAATCACACCTAAGTCCTCGAAGGGCAAGAAGCCCTTCCTGGAAAATTCTTTTTTCTGCGAGTTGAGGTAGTCCTTTCCCTGGACACTCAGCAAGCTCCAGATCTACCCTGGTTTCCTCTTCCCACACTCACCAAAGAAGAGCCCCAGCACTGTGCGGTTGTGCGCCGAGGGCAGCCCTGCTTTGCCCTTACTGACAGCGTCGCTCAGCAGGCGAGGGTTGGGCAGTAGTGGCTCCTGCAGAGCCTGATAAACACCGTCAGCGTAATTAGCAGGTACTAGGCGACGCAGCTGCGAGCCTGGGGAGTGCCGAGAGTTGAGTTGGATCAAGGCTCCCCGTCCCCCAGAAGCAACAAACCTGGTTTTTCTTAGCTCTCAACGTTCCCCCCTCCCGCCCCCATTTCCTAACCCAGGAATGCATAAGAGTGTGGTAAGAATGTAATCCCGCTGGCCGCCCTCTCCCCACACCCGGACTCCTGTGCCCTCCTCTGCGCAGAACCCAGGATTTACCGGCTGCACCGCGCTGGTGGTACTTGAGATTATTAAACCAGCCGTCGTAGCGCTGCACTTCCCAGGGCAGTGAGGGTGCATCCTGGCCACCTGTGGGGGCAGAGAGCCTTTCACTTAGCGTTAACCTTCCAGAAACCCCTCCATGACCCAATGGGCTTAGACTCCTTCCTCAGCTGGCTAACTCCTGCCAATGAACTCTGTTTCCAATCCTTTCGCCTGGCCGAGGCAGTCAGAGAAGTCTTGCAGTTCCCTAGCCCAATAGGAAATGGATCAACCCTTCCAGCTTCCCGGTGCCACCTGCCTGCACCTTTTTCCACACCCCCATGGGACACCAGCTGACCCCTTTCAACTAGAGGCCCTTACTACCTACCTGCTGGACCCAGGGGTCCAGTCAACAGAGCGCCCAGGAGCACCAATGTCTTGAGACTTGTTGGAAGCATGCTGTCCTTGATCCCGGCGGCGGGAGGACACACACTCCCACAGTTGGTCCTGGGAGAGGAGCATAGGGATATTACTCAAGTCCCGCATCTTCATGACGCGCTTTCTGGGACAACCTGGTAAGTATCGAGACAGTCCCCTACCCCAACCCCGTCTGAGTTCTGATTTCAACCACCTGAACATCCTGGGCAGGAGTGCCTCTGAGGCTTTGTTCTAAAACCTGGTACTCTCACCCCAATTTCCCACATACCGATTCTCCAGGAGGGGGATAGAAAAGGGGGGAAGGCTAATAAACTGAGAACCTGGTGTAAGCCTCCGGTCCGGTTCAACAGTCTTCCGTGTTCTTGGAGATTTTGTTTCTCTTCTCCGCTCCCTGCCCGGGGCTCCGAGAATCTTCACCTTCCTGGATGCACTTTCACCCTCCTCTCTGCGTGCAGTCTCGCAGGTGTCAGCTCGGCCACCGCTGCAGGTGTAAATGTGTGAATCAGAGGCTAACCGTCGAGTTAAGGACGGGATTTCCGTTATTTGCATGTCTCCGCCCCTTCGTTTGCATGATCTCCTCCGGACAGGACCCTGCTACCCGGTTTGGACACCTCCCCTGCTTGCTGCCCACGCTCCTATAAAAGAGGGTCTGCTTCTCTTTGCGAACGCTGCGCGAAGCCTCAGAGCCAGGAGAAAGAGTTTCGGGACATCCTGCCTCTGTGCTTCTTAGGAGAGCCGCAGGGCTCAGACTTTTTATCACTCACTCCAGCTCGCTGCTTGCGGGCACTCTTCTTGCAGGATGACTGCTTGGGACGGGGTGCTACCCTTTTACCCTCAGCCCAGGCATGCCGCCGGTTTCAGCGTACCGCTGCTCATTGTTATCCTGGTATTCTTGTCCTTGGCTGCTAGCTTCCTGTTCATCTTGCCTGGAATCCGGGGGCACTCGGTAAGGGGGTTACTCAAAGCTCTCCTAAGAGGGATTCTAGAAGAAACTCATTTCGCAGGGTAAGAGAGTGATATGGAGAGTGTTTCTTGGAGTCTCAGGACAGAGGAGACTAAGAAAGTTTCTCCGAGAATCAGCAAAGCAAATTCAGAAGTCTGGTGCCGTAAACGACTCTGTAAGGGACAGCCCTGGTCTAGGAATCTTGAGAAGAGACTCTAGCTGTCTTCTTTTGGAAGATGCTGCAGACAGTGGGAACCAGCCCAGTATACTTGGGATTCCGTCTAGGCTTCCGGTGCTGTCAGGATCCCCCCATACCCCTCTCTCTTTCTGAATACCTTAGCACCTCTGTCTTGTGCTTCTGGCCGAGAGAATGGGGTCTTCTGTGCTTTCCTTACTCTGCTGAGTTAAAGACTCAGAGGGTTGCACAGAGGTTTCAAACACGTAGCAAGCAAAAGAAATTTCCATCAAATGCTCCCAGCTTCCTAAACCATCCTAAAGCGTACATTGTTACACGTCTGAGAAGACCTTTAATCTTTTTGTGTTGATCTTTGTTGGTTCAGATGAACCGGGAGATCTAGAAAAATCCGCAGTCCCTCTCCTTTAATCGACTACCAGTCCCCGGGGCCTCCCTCTTCTGGGAGAGGTGACCCCTGTCTGCCTGGCACTTCTGAATTCACTGAGCCTCACCAAGCAGAGATTGAATTAGTGGCTGAGAGCAGGCGCCAGACAGCAGGGGGTATAAAGGTAGCCAGAGAGTGCCAGGCAAGGTAGACCTGGAAGTAGGCGAGGGGTCATAGTCAGGGAAGCACATGCCCAGAAACTATCAGAAATGTCATTGGCATAGAGGAACTTGAAGGGAAAGCATGCATGGCATCGTCTTCAAAAGGTCAGAAATGCAGTGGAATGGGGTCAAGGGGGGCCTTGAGGATGGGTTGGGCGGTACCCAAGCCTGATCCAGTGTGTATCTTTTCCTGCAGCGCTGGTTCTGGTTGGTGAGAGTTCTTCTTAGCCTGTTCATAGGCGCAGAAATTGTGGGTGAGTGAATTGGGTAACGTGTGTTGTGGGGAGTGGAGGAGTGGAGTAGGGAAGAAAAGGCACCGAGAACCTGGGGTTTCCAGGTCTCTCTTCTACTTACACCTATTTGTAGCACCCCTGTCTGTTCTTTTGCCGTGGGCTTTTTTGTTTGTTTTGAGAGTCCCTAACTATGTAGCCCAAGCTGATCTTGAGAAGTGTTTAGTTGCCCAGGTATCCCCCTGCCTCCACCACTGTGCTTGCCCACTATTCTGCCCTTACCTCATTACGCCAGGCTCCTCGTCCTTTGTCTTTCTATTCCATCTCCCATCACTAAGCCTCTAGCTTCCATTTCCCCACTTCCACCTCACCCACTCGTCCCTGTGTGCATCTCCTCCTAGCTGTACACTTCAGTGGAGACTGGTTCGTGGGGAGAGTGTGGACCAATACATCCTACAAAGCCTTCAGTACCTCCCGTGTTCAAGTCCATGTCGGTCTGCACGTCGGGCTGGAGGGCGTTAATATTACACTCAGAGGTAAGGAGGTTGGGGCAAAGCGGGCGCTTGGGGCCAGGAGATCCTGCGGTTAGGAGCTGAGTGGCAAGGCTTGTTAAGCACCAGTTCTCAACCTGTGGGTCGCGACCCCCACTCCCTTTTCACAGAGGTCCTCTAAGACCCTCAGAACGCACAGATATCTACATTACGGTGCCTAGCAGTAACAAAATTACAGTTAGGAAGTAGCAACGAAAAATTTTATGGGGGGGTCACTACCACATGAGGAACTGTGTTAAAGGGTCATGGCATTAGGAAAGTTGAGAACCACTGTGTTAGGGGACCCTTTCACATCCCTCAGGCTCAAAAAACCTTGATCTTATTGGATTTGTGTTTTCCGGTACCACTACCTAAGCTATCTCTTTCCGGACAGTTGCCCCACCCTTAGTTCCCTATCTGAAACTGCTTAGTTTCCGTGTCCCTGGCTTTGCTTGCACAGTGCCATGACCCCACCGGCTTCCCGCAGGAACACCAATGCAGCAGCTGAACGAGACCATTGACTACAATGAGCAGTTCACTTGGCGCCTGAATGAAGACTACACCAAGGAGTATGTTCAGGCTCTGGAGAAGGGACTGCCGGACCCAGTGCTATACCTGGCAGAGAAGTTCACACCGAGCAGTCCTTGCGGATTGTACCACCAATATCACTATGCCGGTCACTATGCCGGGGCAACGCTATGGTGAGCCTATGATGGGGATGGGGATGGGGCAGGGTGCATGTGACTTGGAGAGCTCGGTCTTCGGAGCTGGAACTGCAGCCTCGCGGGCAGGATCCGCTGGCCATCTGCAAAACCCACGGAAACTCACGTCCCAGCTATAGGGGGAGGCCGAGGGACAGGAAGGGGAGGCTCCGGAGCCAGCTCTCCTACGGGGGTTCCCCTACACCTTCAGCAGTCCTGGTCTGGGAACTCCGCTCAAGAGCGTCGCCTTGCTCCCTCACAGGGTGGCGTTCTGCTTCTGGATCATCGCCAACGCGCTGCTCTCTACGCCGGCCCCGCTCTACGGAGGTCTAGCTCTGCTCACCACCGGTGCCTTCACGCTCTTCTCCGTCTTCGCCTTCGCCTCGATCTCCAGCGTGCCGCTCTGCCACTTCCGCCTGGGCTCCGCCGCCCTCACGCCTCACTACGGCGCCTCCTTTTGGGTCACGCTGGCCACCGGTGAGTACCGAGGGACGCTTACCTGGTGGTGTCCGGGGTGTGTATGGGATGTGCGCTCTCCGGCTTACAGAACGACTTCTCTTACTTAATCTGTTCGTCTCCATAGCAGGCAGAAGGTGGGGACAGGGTTATTTTACAGTTGAGAAGAGCTAGTTTGGGAGGGTTCAGTATCCTGCCCGGGTTTGCATGAGAACTCGTGCATCGTGTAATACGCATCAGTTCTTTCTGCGGGTTGTGCGTATAGGAAATTCCAGGGACGGGCTCCAAATGGTGGCAAGGCGCGCTTGCATCCCTGACTCCCTCTGTCTTTCTTCCCTCCGGCGCAGGCATCCTGAGCCTCCTCCTCGGAGGGCTGGTGGTGATTCTCCACTACACTCGACCCAGCGTCCTTCGAGCCTTACTGGATCAAAATGTCAAAGACTGTAGCAATCAGGCTGACGAAAACTCACATCTCATCCTCGACAACCCTCAACACAGACAGTTTAAGACTCCAGACTTAAATGTTACCACTCTCCTATGAAAAGCGTTAACTCCGGATTTCTATCCGTCCTTGGGATCCCACACACCTGAAGACAGTGTTAAGAGCGCGTGCCAGGAGCACAGCTGAGTCTGGAGGACTGCATACCCATGCGGAATACAAGGGGGCGCCCCAGATACACCTTGCTCTAGAGAATGGATTTCTCAGGAGAACTGTAAATAAACTTTTTTGTTTCGTTTTTTTTTTTTCAAAATTCCCTCGCCTGTCAATTTCCTTGGCTTCTCTTGGCCCTTGGAGTTACAACCTTGAGAAATTTGTAGAAGCCGGAGAAACACAGTAGGGCTCTGGGAGAGGCGCGCCCTCTAGTGAGACCTGAGAGGAACTGACAGGCACCTGCATCTTGGCCTGAGCTACTCCAAGGGGTGGTCAGTCATTTCTGCCCAAATCTCTACTGGCCAAACTGAATCTATTGGCAAAGATCAGGATTTTGGCGTTCGTTCACTAATCCTTTCCGGTTGCCTTCTTTTACGTTTGTATCTGAGAGCTAAGAAAGAGGTCAATAAGGCATAAAAATATAAATCCTGGGGTCTGGAGAGATGGTTCATTGGTAGAGCACTGTCTGCTCTTTCAGGGTATTGGGATTGGGGTCTTTGTACCCGCATGGCAACTTCCTGTAAGTCCAGTTCCAGGGTTTGTCTGCAATGCCCTCTCCTGGACTCTGCGGGCACTGCATGCAAGTGGTGCACCGACATGCATGTTTAAAGTTTCTCACATCTTATCTTACATAGCACATTTCAGAACTAAAGGTCAAAGAGAATGTGGCACACAGTCAGTTAATGTTAAAACTGAAACATGATGATTGTTCTCTGGCTAATGTGGACGCAGAGGTGGAAAAAGCTGGAAAAAAAAGGGAGAAAGAAAGGAAGGAAGGGGCCCAGACTCCCCCAAAGCAAGAGATCGATGCTGAGGGCATTTGATGCCTGACATATTTGCTGAGTGGAAGGTTGGCACCTTGAATCATTCAAGAAGGCTGTTACTGTGCATTAACAGCCACCCCGGTGCTGTTGCCATGACAACAGTTTATGGGCCTGTCTGACATGTCTTCAGAACCTTGGGACTTTTGTTCATTTATTTTTTGCATTAGTAGGTTGTGCCTCCCTGCTCTGTTACATCAACAAATTGGAGCTGGGCACGTGACACAACCCAAACCCACTTCCTGGGCAGTTCTGCTGGTTTTGTGTGGGCTCCAGTGAGGTCTGCAGCCAGTCTGGAAACTCAGTGTCCACCAGGAGAAGAGCGTTACAGGGAACAGTCGGACTCTTTGAGGTGTTCCTCTTTAAGACACATCTCAGAGGAAGCCTCTGACATGGGAATGTCCTGCGTCTCCAGACTCTCAGCTATGGACCGGTAGTGGGGGCTCAGGAGTCCCCCTTCTCCAGAGCCCCACTCCAACATGGGGTCCTCCGAGCTCAGGTTGAAGAGAGCCTTCAGTCTGTGAGGTTGCATCCTGTGGGCCACTGCCATGACCAGGCCAAGCAGAATGCACAGCAGTCCTGTGGGTGAAGGTGACACGTGTCTTGCCTTAGTTTAGTAAGTCATCCCGAGATCATCTAAGAGCACCAGAAGAACCCTACGGGATGTCTGGGCTGCTGCCTTAGGGTAGCTGGAATTCATAGAGATGACTTAATGTCCTAGGGGTCTGTACTGCAGATATGGATCTATTGTCCTGAAGTTTCACACTCCAAACCGAGTGAGAGGAAGAGAGAGAAGACGACAGGCCAGGAACTGGGAGAGATGGGAATGGGAGGAGACACAAAGACAACATGAGGGAGTTGACAGAGCATGGTAGGAGAGTGACACAGTGAGGCAGGTTGACTTAGGGCATTGACTTAGGGGTAGTGTGAGATGAGGACACACATGGCCTCTAGGAAGAGACATGAAAGTGCAGCTAGCAGATGCAGGAGGGACACACCACAGGAAAAGCTGGAGGACCTATGTAAAGAGAGTCAAGGGACAATGGATGAGGCAGAGAAGTGAGCATAGATGAGGAAAGGAAATGGCACTGGAGAGAGAAAGCTGGCAGATGAGGGAATCAGGAAGGATACGGCTCTAAGAAAGACCCTGACATCTTGACCTCCAGAAGCAGACCCCCATCCCACCAACATGATAGCCCCTCCCCTCCATCCTGAGCCCTTATTTTTAGGGAAGGGTCTCACCTGTGGCTAATGTGATCCAGAAAGCAGGCCCACGGTGAGTGTACAGTACAGCAGTGCCCAAGCGCAGCGGGCAGGACATGAGTGACGTGGTCATGGAGAAGAAGAACAGTGCCAACAGCTGGAAGAGGCCAGTGGCCAGCAGCATGTGGCCACCATAAACCAGAACTGGCATAGACAGCATCACATTGGCCAGCAGCCAGCAGAGGAATGCTACCCTAGAGAGCCAAGAGGCAGTGAGGGTTGGCTTAGGCACCTCTACCTGCTAGAGAGGATTGCAGGGCGCAGGTAGAGGGTGTCCCGAATGTGTGAAGAAGAAATCTTGCCTGTGGGCTCCCCAACCGAGAACTAACGGTAGCTCCTCCCACTCAGGATTTTCCCTTGAGTGAAAACCAGATGGCTAGAAAAATCTGTTTCTGGGTTTAAGCCAGTAGGGTCTGTCTCAACCTGTATCCGTGCTCACCACAGCATGGCTGAGGCGTAGTGTCCTGCCAGGCGGTACTGGTTGTACAGGCCACAAGGGCTTCGAGGGGCAAACTTCTCAGCCAGGTATAGCACCGGGTCTGGAAGGCCCTTCTCCAAGGCCTTGGCATACTCCTCTGCATAGCTCTTGCCCAGGCGCCATGTGAACTCCTCATTGTAGTTGATGGTTTCATTCAGCTGCTGCACTGGGGTCCCTGAGGAACAGGGCAGCAAGAAGTGCTTAGTAAGAACCCGACGACTGCATTGGGCCATTCACCTCTGGTAGGGGTTCATTCACTCTAGTCAGAAGGCCAAGAGCTGGCAGCTGACAGAGAAGATAACTCTGAATTTCTTTTCCTGCCATTCTCTCAGCGTCCGCACTTCCTCCAAACTTCAGTGCTAGGCACACTATAGTTCTGTGCTCCCCACAAAACACATCAATACATCTCAAAGGCACAGGGCAGAGCCTTCCCTCCCTCACAAGTAAGAACCTCACCTGTGAGGGTGATGTTGAGTCCTCCGAGCCCAATCTGCAGTCCCACGTCCACGCTGACCCGCTTGGGACTGAAGGCTTTGTAGGTTGTGTTGGTGTTGATATGGCCCACAGACCACTCAGAACTAAAATTCACAGCTGGGATTGGGGAGTTGCAACTCAGGAAGGTCTGGGCATTACTGGGTTAGTCAGAAGGAGAACTCCAAGGGCTCTGTGTCTGAACTTGTCGTAATCATATACCCATCCACAGGCCCGTGTCTGACTCCCTACTAAGTCTTCCAACCGCTATTGTGGGAAAGGTTCAGAATCTAATATTTTCCATGTTCACACTCTGCTTACCCCCTTCCAAGTCCATTTAGGGACAGCCAATCGTGAAGCTGGGTAAGGAAGCAGTAACATAAACCATGATGGGCAAACACAGACATCAATTTAAAAAACAAAAAGGTCTGTTTTTCCTAATCACTGAAGCCAAGCAAGCAACTTCCCGGGCAGAGTCTTCCTGCTTACATTCATTATGACCCAAATGAAAAGTTAGGAAGATTTCGAAGGCACATCCTGCGGATTTTCCCTAGCTCACACCTCTCAGGGCGAGGATAAAAGTAAGGGGCTAAAGCCAAGGTTAGAGAGGTATGTGGGCAGGATCACACCCGGAATCAGTGGCCACTACAGAGAAACAAAAAGAAGAGAGGCAGGCCACAAAGAGAAGTTCACAAGACAGAGGCAGCTGCCCAAGTCTGTGGCATTTGGCACTTACCCAGGATCACAGCCCCGATGAATAAGCTGGTCACCACCCGTAGCAGCCAGAACAGCCTCTGAGTCAGAGTGGGTGGGTTTAGTAAGTATAGCCCTTCTTCCAAGGTTGCCCTCCCTCTTTCTATGATGGGGAGGGGCAGGGGGGCTCTACAAACTGAGCCTATCTAACACAGAATCACGCTCAATCTGTTGTTCTGGGTGAGTGGAGAGCTCTGCACTAGAGATGTGCAAGGTCGTGGCTGGAGTTTCTTCCCTGGGTCTGCTTCTATCTAGACAGACTCTATACCCCTCACTCTTGAAGATGAAATCTCTCTGGGGCTGGAGTCTTAAGGGCTGGGGCTTGTTTCTTACTGTCTTCCCACGGATGCCAGGCAGGATGATGATGAAGGTGACCAGGGCAGTCAGGAAGATGGTGATAATAACAGCTAAAGTGGTGTCCATTGGGAAGGTTGGCTTGGGGCCAGTGTAGAAGGGCAGCGTGTGTCCAAGAGCAGCCATCTTGGTGGAGGTGCACAGGGGTGTTGATGCTGCGAAGAGAGGCATCCATTGAGAGTCCTCTGTGTCCCAAACACTACCATAGGGCTGGGGATGCAGCCCTTCAGCTGTGTCTCCCATCTATTGGCTGTCACAGATTCAGGGTCTCGGCAGGCAGTCTCTGCTGGCTGCCCTTTGCTCCCTTCCTAACCAACCACTCAACCTCTAACCCAGCTCCATTGTTACCCTCAGGGTGTTTCCGTTTCTTCTGGGAATTCTGAAGAAAAATACCTCTCTTTTATTCCCCCGGGCTGTAGCACAGGCAGATCGCAGAACATAAAAAGGACTGTATTTACTATCAAACAAAGCCATACGGATAGGAGATGGCACAGATTATGAAATGATCGCCTTTCCTTTTCAGTCTCCAAAGCAACAAGAGTCAAAAAGCTGCTAAGTGTACAGTACAACTACACCAACATGGGGCTGATCCCTAGGCTCAGCACTGCCCAGATGCTCAACTGGTAATTCCAGAAAAACCTGAATAAAGTGTCCTCCAGGAGGCACAGTGCTGGGACCAGACGTTCTACTATCCTATGTATCATCAAAATAGCCCTTTTCTTTCATTCACCTCCCCATGCAGTATTTCAGCTCAAATGCTGGCTTGTCTACATGTAGCTTAATTGATCTTACAGCTTGTCTGTCCCAGTATACACTGGATGTAAAAATGATACCTGGCCATTTCATCAGTGTGTAGACAACATTAATTGCAAGACACTGTATTGTTCCACAGTTCATGTAGAAAGTACTACCAAATTAAACCCTAACAGCCATTGATGGTAAGATGCACCACAACTTCAGAGAAATAAAATTCATGGTTGAAAGAACAACCCTAGAAATGTCCCAGAGACCCACAGACCCAGTTCCTGTCATTCTCCTTGGTGTGATCTGTACTGGGGTCTTGGGGACCCAGGGGGCCTGTGATTTTCTCTGAGCAGGGCTGGTCTTGCTAAGTGGGAAGGCGAAGCAACAGTTGCTTTGGACTCACGCAGCTCCAGAGGGCTCGAATTCTGCGTCTGTCTTTTGGAACCTCGCCTCGATCGAGTTTCACTGAAAAACAGAAATAATTACTTCAGAGGGTCTTTATGAAATGAAATTGGGTGTGGAAAGTGCAAAGAACACCTTTGGAAACAAACAGGCAGCGCTAGGCTATCAGACAAAGAGGCAGGAGACTTACAGCCTACTTTTAATCCTGTCTTTTGGGCAAGTCTTACAACCACAGCCTCCGTTTATAATGTGAAAGTTTTGCTTTCTTCTTAAGTGTTAGACTCTTCCATCCCAGAGAAATACCCATCTCGTCTCCAGCTCCGCAGATCTTCCTGGGCTCTTCCCCCCACTGCCTCTCTACAACTACCACACCATCAGCCAACCCTAATATTCTCCCAGCACTCCATTCACCATTGGACTGTTTTCCCAAGGCTAAATTCAAGTTTCTCCCAACAGAACTCTCTCTCTCTCTCTCTCTCTCTCTCTCTCTCTCTCTCTCTCTCTCTCTCTCTCTCACACACACACACACACACACACACACAGAGGAAAGAAGGGAGGGAAGGAGGGAGGGAGGGAGAGAGAGAGAAACTTTCTTGATCTCCACACTCTTTCCTTTTCACAGCCAGAATTTTTGGCAGACTAGTCTGTGTTGGTGTTTCCACATCTTTGTCTTGTCTCCTTGACCATTGTTACCTAACTTTACTGAACTCTTATCTTTAGCATTACCTCACTAAATAATCTGAAGGGAAATTCTCACTTTTAAAAAAACCTTAGGGGCTGAAGAGAAGAGCTGAGGACAGAACCCAGGGCCTTGCGCTTGCTAGGCAAGTGCTCTACCACTGAGCTAAATCCCCAACCCCTTAGGGGCTGAAGAGATGGCTCAGTAGTTAAGAGCACTGACTGCTCTTCCACAGGTCCTGAGTTCAAATCCCAGCAACCACATGGTGGCTCACAACCACTGCAATGGGATCTGATGCCCTCTTCTGGTGCATCTGAAAACAGTGACAGTGTTCTCGTGTAAATATAATAAATCTTTTTTGAAAAACCCTTTTAAATGTGTGCTATTTGACAATGCAGAACACATTTTCTTTCTTGAAACTTGCTCTTTGGTCTCACAGCACCATGTTTTCCTGGGTCTCCTGCCACTGGCCACCCCACGTCAGCTCCTCCTTCTTCCTCTCTACTAAACATTTATGCAGCTCAGGATTCTATCTTGATTCTCTTCCTTTAGTGTCATCAAGGTTTCCTGGGATAGCCAGGCATGGTGCAGACGCACCCCTGCAATCCCATCACCAAAGAGGTGGGGCAAGAGGACTGAGATTTTCAGGCTAGCCTGAGCTAAGACCCTCTCTCAAAAACCAAACAAAATAATATTTAGGTAATCTTATCTGTTTCTGTGGCTTATATGTAGCTCTCAGATGTCTCCCTGATCTCCAAACTCAAAATGACCAACTACCTCGCCGCTCTTCCTACTCGGATGCCCCTTTGATGCCTCAAATTTAACAGGCTCCAAATTATCCGTTACTCTGCCTTTATTCTATTTTCTTTTCTTTTTAGCCTCACTACCACCCATTAATCAAAGATGCCTGACTCAGGACCACTGTACACATACCCTAGGCCCATGTATTTCTTGAAATTATCCACCAATTGCATTCTCGTCTGTCTCTTCCCACGTTAGTCCCAATTCTCTTCTCTTGCCTCAAGCAAGAATAGTTTTTCTAATTAACAGATATAATCCTTTCTCTTCTCTGTCCTGGCTAAAATCTCATTTCTTACTATCAATAGAAAGTGCTTTGCGAGCCATGCCCCTTCTTCCCCACTCCGTGACTGACATGCTTTTTCCGAACTTCTTGCCTTTGTATGGGCTATGTCCTCTACCTAGAATGGTCTAGCCTTGACAAACGCCCTTTTTCACTTCGAGCCTCAGCCCATTTTACTTCTGTGTGAAGTTATTTCCAATGCCATTGGCCAGTGGGAAGGCTTCCTACTCTACGATTCCAACTGTGTCTGAAGCATACCTCCAGAATCACAATAATTACTGCACTTCATCTCTTTGAACGTTTATCTCCCTTTTACACAGAGTCTCCTTGAGGGCAGAGATTTAATCTTCCCATCTTTGTACTGTCTTCATGTAGCATAGCCTAATCAAACTCTGGATCAGATTAATGAATATAAATGAGTTCTTTCGGCAGGTGTCTCTTTCTGAGTCTTCACACAAGAGGGAGCTATGCCCCTCGTTTACCTGCTCTACACTTCTATTCCTATTAGCAGAGCACCACCAATTTAAGACTAAAAGCTGCCCAAGAAGGGATCTGATGAGCCTGACCTACATTTTGTAACCTCAAAGAACTGTCTAGAAAGCCTCTTCTAATAGCTAGGGTCTCTAAGAAATGTAAACACGCAGACCTGACTGCTTGTATTTAGTTGACCATGAAGCCTACTCTTAAGCTTAGCTGAAAAGGTAGAGTAAAGATCTGTTACTTTGAGGGGCTAGAAGGATGGCTTGGAGGTTAATTAAGAGCATTTATTGTTCTTGCAGAGGACCTGGGTTCAATTCCCAACAACTACGTGGTGGCTGGCAATCATCTGTAACTCCAGTTCCAGGGGGTCTGATGCTCTCTTCTGGCCTCTGCAGGAGCCAGTCACGTACTTGGTACACTGGCATATATGTCTGCAAAACACTCAGACACATAATTTTTTAATTAAAAAGAAA
The DNA here is from genome assembly GCF_011064425.1 of Rattus rattus. NCBI lineage: Eukaryota > Metazoa > Chordata > Mammalia > Rodentia > Muridae > Rattus > Rattus rattus. The sequence continues at coordinate 100,416,824 of NC_046158.1, forward strand.
CTGTTTTATGCATGTGTGTTCATGTGTGTGTGTGGTGGTGGTGGTGGTGTGTGTGTGTTTGTGTATTTGTGTGTGTGTGTGTGTGTGTGTGTGTACTTCCCATGGCATGCTCATGGAAGTGAGAGGACATCTTTGTAGGGTTGATTCTCTCCTCTCATCTTTATGTGGGTTCTTAGGCTTGAACCCAGGTTGTCAGGCATGGGCAGGAAGTGCCTGCACCGGATGAGCTGTCCCCCTGGCCGAGTGACATTTATTATAAAACATAAGGATTTTTTATAGTGAATTTTTATTTATGACACCCAAACGGAAACCATTGTATTTCTAGGGAGGTATATGTAGGAAGAAAGGCTATACAATGTAGAATGCCTTAGGTCTTAGTTTAGATAGGGAGCATGGTAATACATTCTCTAATCCCGGCACTGGGGAGGCAAAGGCAAGCAGATCTTTTTGAGTTGGAGGCCAGCCTGATCTACAGAGCAAGTTTCACACAATCCAAGGCTATATAATAATAATAATAAGAGGAGGAAGAAGAGGAGGAGGAGGGGGGGAGGAGGAGGAGGAGGAGGAGGAAGAGGAAAGGGAGGGAGAGGGGAAGGAGAGGAAGAAAGAAGGCATGGATTAAGATAAAGCATAGAGTGTTCATAGGAAGAACTCATTTAAACCCAGCGAGGTGACTCAGTGTGTGAAGGTGTTCACTGCCAAGTCTGAAAATCTGAGTTTAATCCTTAGAAGCCATGGCAGATGGAGAGAACTGATCTCTAACAGTTGTCTTCTGACATCCATTTCATGCCATAGGATGCATTCATGCACGTGTGCGAGCACGCGCACACACACACACACACACACACACACACACACACACACACCAAATAAGTGTGGAAAAAGTGAAAGAACCCATATTATATATTATACATTATATTATATTATACATTATATTACATTATATTATATTATACATTATACTATATATTATATTATATTACATATTATATATTATATACTATATGTGAATTCCAACCACAGATATTTGCAGAATAAGCAGATATCACTAACTTAATGCATCTTAGTCAGGACCACGTATTCTTAGCATTCCTGTGCTTATTTTAATGAGAGGTTATAAAAGTTTTGTGAGCATGGCTCATCTCTATTAACAAGATGCATCAAAGAAACACTAACAAAAGGCCTTTCTGTATCTCACGTACAGAAAGGGCATTGTTAAACTTATTTGCAATTCTCCAAAATATGCATTAAGGATGACTAGAGCAAGTGATAGTTGCTGAATATAATTTGCCTTGCTTGGTCCCCCGGTCTCTTGCTCTTCTGCTCTTCCCTTCCATGACTTAGACTCTCCTTACCCTATACTGCCTGGCACAGTCAAGCTGAATTTCACGACTGATCCTAATTTGGTTTCATTATTATGCGAACAGGGCTTCAGCAGGAAGAGAGCTACTGAAATAAGGAGCTGGGGAAACTCTGCTTTGCCAACAAAACCTGTGTTTCTCTTGGGACTGTCTTTCTCTCTCAGGCTTGACAAGTGAAGTCTAACTGTAGAATTGGTTCTAATCTAGCAAAATCTCACATCAATATTAACTTTATCCCTTGGTCCCTTAGTTCACTACCATGACTGGGATACACATGCATTTTATACTGATGGACATAAGCAGTCATAGGACAATCAAACACACACCTACAGCCTTAAAAGTACAGCCAGAAGAAAGGAGCACCCAGACTTTGCCGTGCCCAGTAACATAGACAACTATAGTTTTTATAGGGGCCCCTTGTGATGAGTTGGACGCTTTTGCACCGAGGAGGGCCAATTCCTTCACTTTGGGGTTCTATTTTCTCACTTGGCCTGGAGGGCAGCCTTTAGGTACTTACGACTCGCCCCCGTGTTCAGTAGTATTTCAGATTTAGTTACCTAGTCTTACCTATCACAAGATGAAATGAACTTCTAGTGTTTATAGGATGAGTGGGTAAGAAATCAATAGTCTTGAAGACCCCGATCTGAACCTCCCAAAGCCTTTCTCTGCCGCTCGCCCCCATCTGCAGAATCTGCACAGTACGGACTGCTCACTTCCTATAAAGGCAGTTTAGGTGACATGTCTAATATTGTCAAGCACTCTGATGGGTGATGATATATGGCTACTGGAATGTGATAGTTTATTTCTCTGATTGAAGTAAAGCCCATTAAACAGCCCTGGCTGGCTAAAGGAAGTCTTTTTCAAGAACTCCTAACCTAGTCCTCCTTTCTAAGGAAGTTAGAGGTGTGTGTGTGTGTGTGTGTGTGTGTGTGTGTGTGTGTGTGTGTGTGTGTGTGTGTGCGTGTGCGTGGGGGGGGGGGGAGGGGGGTGGGGGGGGGGTGTGGTCGTGGGGTGGGAGATTTTCCAGTGATGTGTGGTAATGAACTCGGGGATAGGGAACTGATCAATCCAACCTACCCAGACTCAGTTAAGAGAAATAAAGATTCGGTGTCGACAAATCTTGTGACTTTTAAAGCTTTAAGAAGTTCGCCTTGTCTTACTTTCTTGTCAAACGTTTTCCTTCACAAATCCCCCCCTTGATCTGAATTCATCTATGTAGACTCAAGAAGTGCGCCCCTGGAGGTCGGTATCGGAGCAGCACTTCAAGGTCTGATCTCACAGTCTCTGTACCCACCCGATCCATGGTTCCCTACCTTCCTTTCTTTCAGATACTGTGAGCGTGGCACCTGGCGCTGCTCGTCTTTGGGAACTCACAGCGCTCCTGGTCGTAGGAATAGGTCAGGAACCGGGTCCAGACGTAGACGTCCTGTCACCAAAACCATGCACTTTGTCGCGAGTCTCTTCCAATTCCCCATTCTAACTCAATTGCTGATCAGGTTGTGACTCCATAAACCCAGCCTGGTGTCGTCTCCGACTTCCATTTCAAGTCATTTTCAACTTTTTCGGCCCTGGCGCTCCGCCTTCCGACGAGGGACAGACTGGCGCACTAGGGCAGAACTCCAGCACTTGTGCCCTCTGCGTCCACCCCTAAAATCCCCTATTCCTACCCATGCCAGCATCCCGGGCGGCTGTAACACAAATGAGGCTCTCAGGAGAGTAAGACCTGGGAGATTCCACCAGGAACTCTGGTTACCCAGACTTACAGGTTTTGGGGACAGATGGATACCTTGCTTTGGCGCCAGGTCTGATCTGTAGGTGAATGTTGGGTAATTATCTTTGTTTTAGAGCCCCGACTGTGTGGGGAGGATTTGGGAATAGCTCTCCTGCCCCGCACCCCGTTTATCTTCCACCCTCTTCCTCAACTCTCAAGAGTTGGAACTTGGGGAGGGAGACTTGCCTTTCCCGCCTCCCAAAAAACGGCTTGAACCCTCGGCACCCAGGAGCCCTGCATCCTACACGGTCTCACCTTTCATGCTCCGGTCCCCTTTCACGCGGGTCCCGCGCTAGCCTCTATCCCGCCCTACTGTGCCCCGCCCCAAAGCTGGGACGCGCTGTCCGCTCTTCACCCCCCCCCAGCCCCGCCCGCCCCGACTCAGAGCTGGAGAAGCTGCCAGAACCGAGCGGGCTACAGCGAACCCGGAGACAGCCCGGAGCCTATCCGCAGTCCCAGGCTGGGACGACCAGAAGCTAAGGTCAGATCCCAGAACATTTCTCCTGGCCCATGGAAGTGGGTGCTCCCAGGGAGAGGGCTCTAGGAGTGGGGACAGTGGGGAAAGGGTGGGCCTCCTTTTCTTCGGAATGGGAATGGTAGCCTCGTGCACCTACAATCTTTCCCCAGAGACTAAAAGGGACCTTGCTAAGGCGGGAGCTCAGCACACCAACATTTTGAGAAACCAGGGTCAACTGGTCCTGAGAACGTTGAGTGACCTAGTTTGTTTGGGCCTAGAGGGTTTCTTGGCACCAGCGAGCGCATCATGCCAAGGAGACTTTGTTGGTCTTCAGTATACAGTTACTCCCTGGGTCTTCTGGTTGGAATCTCTGGCTTTAACTCATCTCCCTCTCCTTCCCACCTCGGGGCCAACAGAATTCTAAGACTCTGATTTGGGGAAAATGGCCATGTGGACAAGAAACAGACAAACTTGTAACTCTCCCAGATCTGCCACTGCCTGGGGCTTCATTGTCCTGGAGTTGAGCCTTCATTTCCAGATTGTTTGGGAAGTTACCACACCCAAGTGGCTGTGTAAACTGTTAAGGGCTACCTACTCAGAGAGAGGTTATTGGCATGGCCACTCTCCTGAGTTTGTCCCCACAGTCTAGCCTGAAAGCCTACAGGGTGTTAGGGATGGAATGATGTATCTACGTTTGGAGTCCAGGCTCCTGAAGACTTGACTGGAAGGGAAAGGAGGTCAAACTATTTGGATTAGGGAAGCACGACCATGGCCCGTCACTCTACCACCCTGAACACACTAGCTTCTGTTCTCTAGATCCCAGCTCCAAAGAACTTCTAGATAGATGGAATCCTGAGTTGGGGGCTGGGCAGGGTTTTCACACTTGTCTAGTAGGAGATGGGGGTGGGGTGAGGTCACCTGCTGGGTTCTCATCTTCAACTAGATAGCTCATTCAGATGCCCCGGCTGCAGATGGGACTTTCTCTGAGCATGTGTCTTTCACCATCCTGCCTCCAATCTTCAGGCTATCTTTAGGACATCTCCAGTGACATTTTGCCAGAGGAGTCCTGACTTGAGTCCCCTGCTGCCTCTGTTTACCTGTGGTCCTATGTGTTGGCCTCTGGAAGGCAGGACTGAAACACAAGCCGCTGGTGTGATATTCCACTTGAGTTTTCTCAAGGGAGTCAGAGTCACGCCTCAGCCTCTGTCCAATTTGCATTACACCTGTCAGTCTTCTTGGCTTGGATTCAACCTCAACCTCCTGTCAGACTCTGATCGTGCTGTAGAGTGAACAGTTCTGGCACGCTCCCCACCTTGGCTAGGAGAGGATGATAAGGGTTGGATGAGATAACTGGTTTACCTCAGATCCCACAGAAGATGAACAGCAGATCTGAGACCTTGGCTGAGTCCCTCAGCTTCCTCTTCCCATGCTGCGCTCTGGCTATGGAGCAGCCTCTGTGGGCAGCTGGGCCACAGCAAGGGTGTTCAGATACTCAGACACTAAAGTTCACAAGGGCAGGGTGGTCTTTGTTCTGTTCCTCACTGACTCGAGAGTTGAGGTCAGTTCCGTACATATCGTGTGTTGGTCAGTTATTTATTGAATGAACTAAAGACCTTCTGAGAGAGTGAGTCTCTTTCTTTTTGTTCCCCAAATCCAACTCCCCAGTCTTGATTCTTAGGGGCCTCACCTTATCATGATCCTCTTAAATACCCAGGGTTCATCCTTCTACCCTCTGTTGTTCTAGGACTCTGTTTTGAAGTATTTCAACATTTCATCCCCCATTACCATTTTCATCATGGCAGTCTACTCAGCTCTGGCCTGGATCCTCCTTTTTGGGACGCTGGCTTCTTTGGGTGAGTACAGATTAGAGGAAGAGCTGCATAGGATCAGAGGAACCAAGGTCCTCTGGCCTTTTCCAAAGATGTGTCAATCATTTCTGCATCCCCCACAGATATAGTACCCTGTATATACCAGGCACTTGTTCCTAGTTGTTGAGTAAATGGGCAGACAATAGAATGAAAATGGTTTCTAGTGTGGGTCCCTTTCTCTCTCCTCCGTCTTCTGTCTTGTTTATGAGGCAAGTTCTCCTGACGTGAAATAGGAAAGACTGAATAGACATCTAGGACAATAAAGCTTCCTGGAGTAAAATTGGACCCAATGCTAAAAAGGACTCACCAATGTTTTTAAAATAAAATGATCTTGGAACGGGGGATATAATTTTGTGGTAAAGCATTTGCACAGCACATATGAGGTCCTAGGTTTCATCCCCAATGTTGAAAAAATAAAGCACAAAATAAAATAATTTCATTAGAACACAATATAACCCCCAGCAATCCCAGCTTTGGAGGTCTGAGAGCTTTAGAATCAGTGGTTGTCCCCTGTAGTGTAGGGCTCTGAGGAGAGAGGACACATGATATTACAGGTTAGGTTCAAAGGAGCAGGCTTCTGTTTGGGTATGGTAGCTATGCCAGCACTTTGGAGGTAGAGGCAAGAGGATTAATTTAAGGTCATCCTCCAGTATATGAGTTCAAGGTCAATCTGGGCTACTTAAGACTGTCTCAGAACAAGCACCAACAACAAACCTTGAAAGTCTTTTGCACCTTGGGAGATGATAAATGCAGATGACCCTCCTGGTTGGCAATGTCGAGATACTGATGTGGACTTCACACTTCTCCCTTGCTAAAACCACTCACATTTCAGTTCTTTCCAGTACTTTCCCTTCTCGAGGCTTCATTTTCTCTCCCAGTTTGTGCCTCTTATCCCCAAGATATACTCTCTCCAAAGGTTACTGCCCTTGGCCTGCTACTGCTCATCTTATTTTGGAGGTCGTGTGTGTGTGTGTGTGTGTGTGTGTGTGTGTGTGTGTATGTGTGTGTGTGTGTGTCCTACTGCCCTAGATCCTAGCCAGGTGAAGTCATTTTCCTTCTTGATGAGTGTCTGTATGTGTCAGTGACAGCAAACATCACCCACATCTTGAAAATCCTGTCTTTGGTCTGAGGACATTCAGAGCAATGGGGCTCCTTTTGCTTTCTTCTGTTTTCTCAGGTGAGTAGAAAAGTAATCTAGCTGTGTTTTAGGGGAACGTGTCTGGCTGGTCACCTAATCTACTGGCCAAGAGGATTCTAGTCCTTCTTGTCCTGCTTCCTCAGCAACCTCTCCTCCTCCCCCAACAGCTGAGGGTTCCTCTTGAGCTGTGAGTTTTTAGAGTAGCATCATAGACAGGAATTGGGGTTGGAGAGAAGACTCAGCAGTTAAGAGCACTGGCTGTCCAGAGGACCTGGGTTCAATTCCCAGTACTGACACGGCAGCACATAACTGTCCATAACTCCAGTTCTGAGGGATCAGTAGTCCTCTTCTGGACATCATGTGGTACTTAGACATACATGCATGCAAAACACCCATTCACATAAAATAAATAAATCTTTAAAAAAAGAAAAAAGAACAGGAATGAGATGAGTGACAAGATGTTCCAAAGGAGGATGGAATAACGTCATTCACAGGATCAGTCCTTGGTCTCACCCAAGAAACTGGCAAAAAGACCAAGGTAGAGTAGCAGTAACACGCCCCTGCCTTGGGGCTCTGCTTAGTAGGAAAGGCCAAGCCCCTCTTCCCATTGCCCCTGCCCAGTGATGGGTCACAGAATGACTTGTCCTTCCCAGTTATAGGGTGTGGCTGGTTCTTGTTCCAAGTGGTAGGTGTCTGAGGGCTGGAGATGATGTTTGTCCTGGTGTGTCTCCCGGGGACTTGAGACATGAGGAGACTCCACGCTTCTGCCTCCTCCTCTGGATTGCCACTGTTTTCTCTCCTATCCGAGGTCAGCAGGCACTGCACACTGATGCACCATCTTCCACTCTAGGAGTCTTCCTCACTGCGTGCCTTGAAGTAGGCTTGAGTTTAGAAAATACTTCGCCCTTGTTTCTCCCTCTTATTAGAATCACAGAATCACAGAATCACAAGTTCCCTTGTGGCCTGCTTGGTCTCCCGCTGCGTGCACTTACCCAGTTACCTTCTTCCCTTTCTTTATCTTCCCCCAGGAGCTCAGAATTCCGTTTCTTGGGAGGTCCAGCGATTTGATGGATGGTATAACAACCTCATGGAGCACAGATGGGGCAGCAAAGGTGAGGGCACAGTCCAAGGGCCAGCGTGGTGCTCACCAGCGGGGAGTCAGGGCGGCAAGTGTGGCAAGAGGCTATCTCGTCTCACTGAAAGCTGCCAACATCTAAGGCTTTAGGGTTCAATGTGTGGAGGGACAGGGGAAGTCGAGAATGCTCGTGAGGTACGGAGATTGCTAAGTGGTTTAGAGTACAGTGCTGCTCTAACAGAAGACCTGAGTTCAGACCCCTGCACACATTTCCAGCAACTCATAATTACCTGTAACTTGGGGTCTGGGCATTCTGATGCTCTGCAGGCACATGTACTCACATTCACAGACAGACAGACAGACAGGCAGGCAGACACACACACAATTGAGATTCATTCTTGTCTTTACCTCTCCTATGCCAGGCTCTCGGCTGCAGCGCCTCGTTCCGGCCAGCTATGCAGATGGTGTGTACCAGCCCTTGAGAGAACCCTACCTGCCTAACCCCCGACACCTTAGCAACAGGGTCATGAGAGGTCCCGCAGGGCAGCCGTCTCTTCGGAACCGTACAGTCCTGGGTGTCTTCTTCGGTGAGAGCTGTAGCGGGGTGGTTCTGAGGTTTTGATCAGGAATCTGTGTTTACCAGTGTGGGACCAGCCAGGAACAAAAGCGGTATGACAAAACTACACGCTACAGGGAACCTCAGCCTCTGGAGGAGCCATTGGGGTGGGGGTGGGGTGTCAGCTGGACACCTCAGTGCCTAAGGAATCAGGGGATGAGACAAGATACTATGGAGGATCAGAGGTGGGCGTGGGAGATGGAAGAGGAAGTCATTAAAAAGGATAGGAATAAAGCAGATGGGGGTGGGGCATGCCGAAGTGAGGTCTGACATGAATCTTCCTTGTACTGGTAGAGAATATGGAGAGGAATAGGGTGTCCTTCCATTTGAGGGGAGGGTTGTGATACAGATTGTGATAGATCGTCCCTGGAACACTGTGGCTCCTAGAACATAAGGGGAGAAGGAAGGGTTCTAGTTGCAGCAGAGAGGACACTATGGGATCGTTAGGGGGTCACAAGTTCCGTGGCAAGGGGTTAGTCCTCCAGCAATGATGGCTCCTACGAGCAATATTGGGTGTCCATGCTAGCTCCCATGTGACTTCCTGCTTGGCTGCAGGCCTCCAGGGAGGTTCCCAGCTGCATGTTAGAGCTGGTGCTGACAACCCTGCCTACGAAACACCTCCCAGTTACCAAGGAGAACGCCAAACTGACAATGACAACATCTTAGAGCAGGTGTAGGCACAGGCAGGCCAGGAGAGACAGAATCAGGAGGGAATGTGGAGGTCAGGGCTTGGACTTGCCCATAATAGGAGATGACTATTCTGAAGCTTCGAGTATGGGGTAGGGGTGTTGGGGACTCCATACCTGAGGCGGGGAAGAGCATGGTCCCAAGCTGGCCTAACAAAACCTCCTGCACTATGGGCAGGCTACCACGTGCTCTCAGACCTGGTGAGTGTGGAAACACCAGGCTGCCCCGCAGAGTTCCTCAACATTTACATCCCACGTGGGGACCCAGTGTTCGACCCTGACAAACGCGGGAACGTGGTGCTGCCCTTTCAGAGGAGCCGCTGGGACCGCAGCACTGGACAGAGCCCTAGCAACCCCCGGGACCTGGTGAGGCCAGGCAGCCAAAGGCAGGAGGGCAGAGGGCTGGAGGGGATCTGAGGCGGGATCTGCTGGAGGCCTGGGGTCTGGCTGGGAAGGCCGGGCAGGATGAGCCTCTCGCCCACCAGCAAGAATCTGCCTGGTTCTCCTAACCCTGCTCGTCCCTGCAGACCAACCAGGTGACCGGCTGGCTAGATGGCAGCGCCATCTATGGCTCCTCTCATTCCTGGAGCGACACTCTGAGGAGCTTCTCTGGAGGACAGCTGGCTTCTGGCCCTGACCCTGCTTTCCCGCGGAACTCCCAGAACTCTCTGCTCATGTGGATGGCACCAGACCCCGCCACGGGGCAGGGCGGGCCACAGGGGCTGTATGGTGAGGCTGCGGGGGTCCTGGCAGGAGGGCTAGGGTTGGAGGCACCAGGCTGCTTGGTGGTGGGGGGTGGGTACTGGAGGAGGGGGTCTGCCTGTGGGTCTGGGCTCCCCTGGCTCAAGCTGTTGCCCATCTCCTGTCCTGCTTCCTCCCATGGATGCAGCCTTCGGGGCCCAGCGCGGGAACAGGGAGCCCTTTCTGCAGGCACTGGGCTTGTTGTGGTTTCGCTACCACAACCTGTGTGCCAAGAGGCTGGCGCAGGAGCACCCACACTGGGGGGATGAGGAGCTGTTCCAGCATGCTCGCAAGAGGGTCATTGCCACTTACCAGGTGAGTCTTGCCACGGGTCCAGGGCGACTCTGCTCCCCCAACAAAGCTTCCCTGGTCCTGGACAACGCCCCTTTCCTGTATACCCCTTTCTAATAGGGCTCTCCTTCAGGGAAAGCTAATGTGTAGAAAAGACTACTGTACATTATAGAGAGGAAACTCTGTTTATGCCAGATAATTTTGGATTTGATCATTACTTAACATCTCTCTCCTTAGTCAATTCTGTGAAGAGCCTACCACTTGATGCTGTTGTTTTAAAGGTTTTTCTCCCATGACCAACCTTTGCTGGTCCTCATGTCTACTCAATGGGCCTTCCTTGGGCCTCTTCCTCGGGGCCCAGTCCCATGCACATGTCTTTTTATCTCTTGATCTTCAGAACATTGCCATGTATGAGTGGCTGCCCAGCTTCCTGAAGCAAACGCCCCCAGAGTATCCAGGTAAGGGGTTGAGGAGGGGGACTGACAAATTGCCAGGTGTCTTTTAGTATGGATTTAAGGCCTTAATATGTCCATTTCTCTTCTTACCTCAGGATACCATCCATTTCTGGACCCCAGCATCTCCCCAGAGTTCGTGGTGGCCTCAGAGCAGTTCCTCTCTACCATGGTGCCCCCTGGGGTCTACATGAGGTAGGAGAGGAAGCTCATATATTTGTATCTTAGACCCACTTATTGATAAAAATCTGTCTTCTGGAGCCCTCAGACAGGATTACACCAATTGGAAGCAGCTAGTTTCTAGACAGAATGGTGAAAATGGAGGGGAAAGGTGGTCTGTCTTTAAATAGACCATTCATTGTGCATGGTGTTGGTTGTCTGTAGTCCACGATTGTGTGATTTGCTTGTATGCATGTGGTTGATGGCTTTTCAAGACAGGACTGAGTAGCCCTGGCTGGCCAGGAACTTGTTAAGATTCTCTTGCCTTTGCCTCCCATGTAGCTTGATTACAGAAGTGCACATTTGATCAAAAGAAAATTGTTTATGTTCTTTTTAAAAAAGTGTGTGTATGTGTGTATGTAGCTGGGTGGTGGTGGCGCACACCTTTTTTTTGGTTGTTGTTCATTTGTTTTTTGATCAGGGTTTCTCAGTTTAAATTGAGACCTGTCCTGGACCCTTTTGTTAACCAGGTTGCCCTTAAACTCACAGACATCCACCTGCCTCTTCCTTTAGTGTGCTGGGATGAAAGGCATGCGCCACCACAGAAGTCTGTGGCTTAGATCTTTAATCCCAGCACTCAGGAGGCAGAGGCAGGAGGATCTCTGAGTTTAAGGCCAGGCTGCTCTACAGAGTGAGTTCCAGGACAGCCAGAGCTAAAGAAAACCTGTCTTAAATAAAAACAAAAACACTCCACCAAACCGAACAACAACAAACAAAAACCCAAGCCATCAATGTGTATGTTTATATCGTTGCGGGCAGTGGCGTATATCCTTAAAGTCATTTCACTGCTCAGAAGGATGATGTGAGAGAATTAGCTTGAGTTCAGAAGGCCAGTGTAGGCAAAATGGAAAACTTCATCTTGATAAAAAACAAACAAACAAACAAACAAACAAACAAACAAAAACCCAAAGAACGTAGTGCATGTTTATAGTCTCTAATCCCAGCAGATGGAATCAGAACAGGATATTCTCTACTACACAGAGAATTCAAGGCCAGTCTGGATTACCCGAGACCCTCTCTCAAATAGAGACTACACATACATATAAATAGAAATATATAAATGATATGTACATAATAAAAGTGTGTGTGTGTGTGTGTGTGTGTGTGTGTGTGTAACTATGTAGGAAAGCTATTATATGTCAGGCTTCCTACCTACCCAGTCAACCTCAGATTTTAAGTATCTGAAAAAGTTCCTTCTGTACTGAAAATGTAGATGTTTTAGGGCCATTCTTCCAGAAATAATAAAATCTACTGGCTATTTAGAGAGCATTTATGTTATATCAAGTATTATAAGAATATGGATGGGGGAGATAGTTCAATTAGTAAAGCATTTGCCACTTAAGCACAAGGACTTTAGTTCAAGGGCTCCATCTCTAACATCCTATAGGAAGACAGATGATTCCAGGGCTGAGATGGTAGAAACAGGTAGATCCCTTGGGCTGGCCGATTTGTCAGCCCAGCCTAATTATCAAGTCCCAGGTGCCAGTGAAATACCCTCAAGACAAACAAAGGAACAAGCAAACAAAACAAAACAAGGTGGAGAACTTCCAAGGACTGATACCTGAGCATAACTTTTGGACTCTACATATGCCTGAACCCATATCAAACGTGTGTGTGTGTGTGTGTGTGTGTGTGTGTGTGTGTGTGTGTGTGTATACAAACATACATACAAAGACTCCAAGATTACTGTATGGGCTGATGTGCATAGATTGTTAGGCAAATATTATGCCATTTTACATAAAGAATATATATGCATCCATGGATTTAGTACCAGTAAGGGTCTTAGAACAGTCTCCAGTGGCCACCAAAGGACCTCTGTTTGTGAGAATGCTTTCTTTCTGGGTGTATTGGAGATAGTGGGTGTAGATTTTTTTTAATGGTCAAATTTTCAGATACGTGGTCAGATGGGAGGTAAGAACCTTCCAAAAGTCAAAATGCTCAGTAACTACCAAGGTCTTGGTTACACAGCAGACAAGGAAGGCTATAGCCTGGGACCCCCGGCCGAAGTCTTGCAAGCCAAAGCTGATACCTGGCATTAGGGCCCGTGGTCTCAGTAACCATTCTTGCTCCTTGCCTTTTAGGAATGCCAGTTGCCACTTCCAGGGGATTGCCAATCGTAACTCAAGTGTCTCTGGAGCTCTCCGAGTTTGCAACAGCTACTGGAGTCGAGAGGTCAGAGGTGGAGATAAAAATTGGATTGATAAATGCATGTGTGCATGTGTATGTGTCTGTGTGTGTGAGGGAGGGGGACACTAGGGCTGAAGTAGGCAGCTTTGATGGGCTAGAGTGAAGGGACCAGCTTGGGGACATGGTCAAAGGCCAAACCCCTATCCTCACCCAAGGGCTGCATATGAGAGACAAGAGGGGAGGGAACTATGTGTTCAGGTGTGGTTCCACATTTACTGTTCCCCCTAGGTGTCTCCCTTGACAATGCTGGGCCTCTGGAGGCTTTGGAGCATCCAGCTATGCCATCCCACCTAGATAACTGCTAGACCATGGGGTATATACACCCCTCGCTTGGGTTTCTCTTCTAGTAAGAGGAGAAGAGCAAGTTCAGTCAGGTCCTGTGACTTCTGCAGTACCACACAACTGGTTAATGGAAGAGCAAAAATGAGCATCCAGATGCTCTAGTGTCCTTGCCAATCATATTGTCAAATCTCCTAGGAGAGAATAAAAGTTTAAAAACCCCTGTGCTCCAACACATCAGCTTTGGGTGGGAATATCATGTACCATGAGTGCAGAATTAACCTGAAGTTGAGAAATGCTCACCAGGAGCTATGAGCATGACAGGCTCAAGGATGTGGCAGATGAGGGAGCCAGGCACTCAAACTCTGGTCCCTTAGCCGTGTCTGTCTTACTCTCTCTCTCTACTCCTTAAGCACCCCAAGCTACAAAGGGCTGCAGATGTGGATGCGTTGCTGCTGGGCATGGCCTCCCAGATTGCTGAGAGAGAGGACCACGTAGTCGTTGAGGATGTGCAAGGTGAGCCTGAGGCTGGTCCTGCAGGCTGTGAACTTCTGAGATCCTGCTGGACCTGCAGAGACAGGCAGGGAGGAGTTCTCAGGGCTGAGAGAATTTCTGATCTACTCATCATGGTTCCTTCTCCATGGCTCAGATATTTCTGGGATTGGTTAGAGTGGTCTGGGCTGGAGGCTGCATGGATGGCCCTCAACTCCCTCCAACCCTTTAGCATTTCTTTTTCAGATTTCTGGCCTGGACCACTGAAGTTTTCCCGTACAGACTACCTGGCCAGCTGCCTGCAGAGGGGCCGGGATCTAGGCCTACCTTCATACACCAAAGCCAGGGAGGCACTGGGCCTGCCTCCCGTTTCCCACTGGCAGGACATCAACCCTGCACTCTCGAGGAGCAATGGCACTGTGAGGAAGGGTCAGGACCCAGAGGGATGGGTGGGAAGGGCCTGGGCACATTGCCCAAACAGGGAAGATGAATAGTAAAACATGGGTACCAGAGACTAACACTTGGTGAGAGAACAAAACTCATGCAGGCCATTTTTTGCAATCTTGTACACCGAGTCAAGAGGTTTCAAGTTCAGCAGGATCTGCCTTTTGACTCTGAAGGTCCAGGTCTAGTAGATATGTATTAACTATCTGTTGCTTGCCACACACTTACTTGGTAGGCATTTATTTTCTTACTCAACAATCCTACAGTGGGAATCGTCCTTGATTTAGGAACAAGTGATGTTCTAAGTATTGATATCCTAGCTGCTTTACCTGAAGAAGGCTGCTATGCTCTGAACTATCCCTTGTAAGCAACTAGCATTGTCTGCTCATCAATAGACTGAGTTTGATTGCCTTACCATTTTGGCACAGTCATCTTGGCACAGTCATCTAGGCAGAGAGGAGTTTGCACAATCGTGTGCCCAGTACATTGCATTTCGCCTCTACTGTAGGGTTACAGGAAAGACCCAACAGGCTTATTATAAGGAAGTGCTATGCCGAGCATGGTGTCTCATGCCTGTAATTCTAGTATTTGGAGACAAAAGCAGGAGGTTCAGGAGTTCAAGGCCAGCAAGTTCCAGGCTAGCCCAGGCAACAGGAGACGCCGACTCAAGAAATAACTCTCCTTGCTCCTCCCGTAAAGTAATTCATACAATGGTCTCAGGGCTTAGCTTAGGGTGTAACAGCTAACTTAGGGGTGAAGGCGGCTGGATTATTACTACAAAGAAACACAGCTTGTTCCTGAGTCAAGGACCTACAATAACCACTATAGGATTGTTAAGAGTAACAAAAGCAATGCCTACCAAGTGTGTGAGGTAAGCAACAGATAGTTAATACATATATACTGAACTTGGGCCTTCAGAGTCAAAGGACAAATCCCACTGGATTAACTTGGTGTATAAGTTACAAACTTATAAAAAAAATCTACATCAACATAAATATCTTGAGACAAGTCAATAGGAACAAGTCTTTGGCTCCAGTTAGGAGTCATTGGAATGAATCTGATCAGGGACTTAGATACAAGTAAAGAACAGGAGGTGTCAGGATGACTTGGCTGGTGTTTGCTGCCAATCCTGAAAACCCAAGATTGATTCCCCCTAGGATTCTCACGGTGGAAAGGTAAACCAATTCCTGAAAGTTATCCTCTGGCCTCTACATGTGCATCACAGTGTACACACACACACACACACACACACACACACACACACACACACTAAAAATTTAAATTAAATTAAAAGCAGAGTAGAAAACTCTGGAAGTGGGTGAGGTATCAGAGACACCCATATCTCTGTCCCAACATACGGGAGGCAGAGGCAGGAGTTACCTCAGTTCCAGGCCAGCCTGCTGCAGAGTGAGACTCTGGTTCAAAACAAACAACAAAGGAGAGTCAGATTTTTTTTTAATACTCTCACTCGAATGCGTGGTGATCCCCTGCCTCACTTTCTCAGTGCTGGGATTACAGATGTGAGCAACTGTGACCACAAATTGCTAGAGACTTAGTTGTTTGAAGTTCTTTTTAACTCTAAGGATAGAAGCCTTTTATAGTATCATTCAGACATTCAAGCTTTCACAGTCTGACTCAGGTTCCACATCAAGAAACTACCGGGAGAACAGACAGTTTTTGTTTGTCTTCATAAAACGGGAATTGGAATCTGCGGAAAGCTTCCTGAAAATCAGTTAACTTACAGAAAGCGCCCAGAGCAATGCCTGGGGTGTAATAAGTACTCTCTAGGAATGTGGTCTCATAGAGGTCATTTGTTGTTTTTGGCCCAGGGGCTAATGCCTGGAGCTGTCTCTCTGCCCAGCCTGGTTGCTGAGTCCTCTCAAATAACCTCTGTTCCAGGTGCTGGAGGCCACGGCTGCCCTGTACAATCAGGATCTGTCCCGGCTGGAGTTACTTGCTGGGGGGCTTCTGGAGAGCCACGGAGACCCTGGACCCCTTTTCAGTGCTATTGTCCTTGACCAGTTTGTCAGGCTACGAGATGGTGACCGCTACTGGTTTGAAAACAACAGAAATGGGTGAGGCTGTGTCTTAGAATCTAGTGGACCACAGGCCCTCTGCTTGGCCCTACACAACCTCATGGGCTTCTGTTCCAGCCCCTCTGGGTCTCTCAAGTGAGGATTTGTCTCTGACAGCTCCCGGGGCTGGCAGGCTCTTACAAACAGCTATGGACCAGGGACTGTTTCCCATGGGACACCTGAGTGTGAGGTCCTAAATCTCTCCTTAACCCTGACAGCTCCCCCACCTCTCCTCTGCCCAGATTGTTCTCTAAGGAAGAGATTGAAGAGATCCGAAACACTTCCCTACGGGATATTCTAGTGGCTGTCACCAATGTGGACCCCAGTGCCCTACAGCCCAGTGTCTTCTTTTGGCTTGCAGGTAAGTTACCTAGAGGTAGTTGGAGGGGACGTTGGTCCAGTCTTGTCCTTTCTCAACTGAAGGCTTGGTTTGATGTGGCTGGATGACCACTCCAAGTGTGGTGTGAACTAGGGTTCTGCACTTGAGAAATTTGGTTCTAGGTGCCAGGGTTGCCACATACAGTTTCCCTTTTCACAAGCTTAGTAGATGATGAATTGGGGGCAGGGCCAACTCTCTCAAAGGGAGGAAGATTCTTACATTCAGATGGACCTGGATGGGGCTGGGAGTGGTAGTCAGAGGGCAAATGAGGGTAAAGGATATTATATTCCACTGCAGCTGAAAAAAGATGTGGGGGCAGGGCGGGCAGGGTTAGAGACTTCGAGGTTCATGCTGGGACCTGCTTGCTATCCACATGGGCAAATGCCATCATACTACAGCAATGACAGGGGTAAACAGTCCCGTCCTCTCTAGTTCCCAGATCACCCCCACCTTCTCTGCTAGCACCCTCCTCAGGGACCTTGTGCCAGACTGTGTCATCGTACTGAGTATTCTGACTTCCTCCCCAGGAGACCCCTGTCCACAGCCAAGTCAGCTCAGCACCCAGGGCTTGCCAGCCTGTGCCCCCCTCTTCGTTCGGGACTATTTCAAGGGGAGTGGATTTGGCTTCGGACTCACCATTGGGACCCTTTGCTGCTTCCCCTTAGGTAGGAGAGTAATGGAGTGGGCAAGGTGGGGCTATTGAAAGGTGTAATCTAGGGGGTGGGCTGGGGTTGTCTTCATGCAATAACAACAAACGATGCAGAATGCTGTCCTTCTGGGTGGTGAGAAAAGCATTAGGGGAGGGTAAGGTGTCTGGCTGCAGATAAGCGAACTCCAGGGAGATTTGCCTTCCTGATCTGGATGCCCCCAGCCCAGCTTGGTCCCGAATCCATAAGAGTCCTGTTTGTGAGAGCCTGCCAGCCTAGGAGCTAGGAGAGACAAATCCTCAGTTGAGAAGCAGAGCTAGGGCAGACACAGTTTCTGGAACAGGAGCATGATATGGCTGTGTGTGGGTGGCCCGGCAGCCTGGTATGGTGCGTTTAGCTTGTGGCTTGAGGAATCTGGACTTAGTTTCTGGCTGGGAAGAGGCTTGAGTAATGGAAGCAATGGTGGCTGATATTTTAGACACTACCCAGAGCTTCCCATGGGTTGCAACGTGCTCCCTCCACGGAGCCTCGCAATCTGAAAGTTGGGCATCAGGAGGCTCAGAAGGTAGGAATGGTAGGTGCTCTTCCTAAGAAAAGAGTTGAGAAGGGAGTGACTTCTTTCTCTGATGACCACTGTTCCCTGAACATCCTTCTCCACTCTCACACCAGTCAGCCTCCTCAGTGCTTGGATTGTTGCCCGGCTTCGGATGAGGAATTTCAAGAGGCTCCAGAGACAAGACCGCCAGAGCATCATGTGCGAGAAGCTTGTAGGGGGAGTGGAAGGTAGGCCTGGGGGTAGCCAGGGCTATGATCCTTACCCCCATCCTAGAAATCCAAGAGAAAAGACCCTCATTCCCAGAGCTGTAGGTGAAGCCTGGGCAGGTTGGGGAACACTATGGGTCTGCAGTTTTCCAAGCTGCAAAGCTCCTCCCAATGATCCTAAATAAATGGAATGCAACGGAGTAGAAGAGTCATAATACCCTGCCTTCATCTCAAAGGGCTATGATTCATAAGTCTTGAATGGTTTTGCGGCATCTTGTGCTGGAATTGCAGGCAACAGGACTAATTAATGAAGTTCTGAAGTCAAGCAAGATTGGAATCTTGGCTCCACTGCTGTGGACTAGCTGTTGGACCTTAGGCAGATTGTGTAAACCTGTCTTTTCTTATCTGTAAAGTAGCAAACCCTAACATTGCCTAGATCTTAGGTTGTGAAGAAACATTAATAGCTAATCCAAAGCACTACCGTGAGCACCCAGCAAACACTCAGGACACAGTGGCCCTTATCTGCCTTGTGGGTTAGAGGAACAGCAGAACTGTTGAGGAGAGAATGACCCTCAGAGTCCAGGGAGGGGTCAAGTTGCTGCTCTCTCTCTCTCTCTCTCTCTCTCTCTCTCTCTCTCTCTCTCTCTCTCTCTCTCTCTCCTCCCTCCCTATGTATTCTTCTGCACCCCAGCTGACCCAGCCCCATCTCTTGCTTCCCAGCTTTGGAGTGGCAGGGCCGCAAGGAACCCTGTAGGCCAGTGCTTGTGCACCTACAGCCTGGACAGATCCGAGTCGTGGATGGCAGGCTCACTGTGCTCCGTACCATCCAGCTGCGGCCCCCACAGCAGGTCAACCTCATCCTGTCCAGCAACCGTGGACGCCGCACCCTGCTGCTCAAGATCCCCAAGGAGTACGACCTGGTATGGCCCAAATGAGGCAGTTAAGTAAAGGGAAAGGAACACTGAGCCAGGAGACAGGGTTTTTGGCTTCTAGTCCCCAGATGTAGTACCTGATAGAGAGATAAATTTGAACATGTCTGTCCTGTTCTGGATCTGCTGGTTTACATGGTCTCCTCACACCCTGGCAGCAGCTGGCAGCCTCCTTCTTTGGTTATACGTCCTAGCCATGAGTTCCTAGAAGAACCTGGGTTCTCTCTTTCCTATTCTATTATTTCAGACACTAGAGGATTTTCTTTGTCTTTTCTTCCCACTAATTAATTTATTTATTCACTTTACATCCAAATCAGGACTTGGAGGGGAGTTAGACAGGAAGCTGATCATGGGTTCTGACTACCTGTGGTCCACTCCACCCTATGCTCCAATGCCCCCAGCTTTTCTCCAGTGTGGAATATGGCTCACTAAAGCACCTTTTCTCTCCTTGTAAATGAAAGATAATCTTGTCGTTCGCAAGGCCATACCAATGACCCCTTGTGTGTTCCATGTGAAACACGTTCCTTTAGAGGCTGTGACACGTTTGCCTCTGCTCTTGCTACCTTCAAAGGTGCTGTTGTTTAACATGGAGGAGGAACGGCAGGCACTGGTGGAAAACATCAGGGCAGCTCTGAAGGAGAATGGACTGAGCTTCCAGGAGTGGGAGCTGAGGGAGCAGGAGCTGATGAGGGCAGCGGTGACCAGGCAACAGCGGGGTCACCTCCTGGAGACCTTTTTCAGGCACCTTTTCTCCCAGGTGTGTTCATGGGATCGGTTCTGGTGTGCAAGCTTGTGTGTGTGTGTGTGTGTGTGTGTGTGTGTTTTGTGTGTGTGTGTGTGTGTGTGTGTGTGTGTGTGTGTGTGTGTGTGAGAGAGAGAGAGAGAGAGAGAGAGAGAGAGAGACCGCGTGTGTGTGTGTGTGTGCGCGCCCACGCGCGTGTGTGTGTGTGTGTGGGTGTGTGTGTGTGTGTGTGGGTGTGTGTGGGGGTGTGGGGTGTGTGTGTGTGTGGTGTATGGTGTGTGTGTATGTGGTGTGTGGTGTGTGGTGGGTGTGTGTGGTGTGTGTGTGTGTGTTTGTGTGTGTGGTGTGTGTGTGTGTGTGGTGTGTGTGTGTGTGGTGTGTGTGTGTGTGTGTGTGTGTGTGTGTGTGTGTGTGTGTGTGTGTGTGTGTGTGTGTGTGTGTGTGTGTGTGTGTGGTGTGTGGGGTGTGTGTGGGTGTGTGGTATGGAGTGTGGGGTGTGAGTGTGTGTGTGTGTGTGGGGGAGTGTGTGTGTGTGAGTGTGTGTGTGTGTGTGTGTGTGTGTGTGTGTGGTGTGTGAGGAGGTGCACGCGTGCATCTGTGGTGGCATGCTTTCCTCCATGAGGCCAGAGGGATGGTCACTCAGATCTCAAGGCTTGAATTCTCAGCTGAAAAGTCTGTCCAGATTTAGGCCAACCTTTTATGTTACTGGAATCCTAGGCCAGAGGCCAGATCTGAAGGTGTGGGGTAAGAGTGTGTCCCAACAGATTAGGTTCAGCCACTTGCCTCACAAATCAAAGTAATGGTAGCTACTCAGGGAAGGAACCTAATCAACATAGCCATTTTGGGAAGACAGATGGACATCTACACACTGCCTTTGAGGGTACTGACAAGTACTTCTGGGTTATATAGGGAAAGGGCAGAAGAGGGGGCCTAGAGGCACGCAGAGTTGGTTAATCTTAGTCAAACCATGGTCTGGTTGGTTAGTATTTCAGTGTTAGATCAGCAAGTGGGCTCCAGTGACTGTTATTCCCTGTTACTAGGGAAACATTCTGGTTCCCATAAGATGAATTATTTTGCTTATGTGGGTAGCCTCAGTTCCTATCATGGAGTACCTGCTTCTGTTTAGAGAGTGATGCCATCACAGGGTGATCTGCCTGCAGGCTCTGCTTGCTGTTCCTGAAGACCAAGGTGATTGCAGGTGCATGGCAGCAACTAGAGATTTTCAGGGGTCTAGAACAGGATGTAAAGTCTGGTGGCAAAATACCTTTGTTACTTCTCCTCTCGATGTCTTCATCCTTAAAAAAGGGATGAGATAGATTACGTAAATTTAGGACTGATCACCCACCCCAATGACATCAGGGAGTGTTTTGTTTTGCTTTTTCAAAAGGACTTATTTTTAACTATGTCCACGTTGGCGAGGGACAAATGAGTGTAGGTGCCAGCAGAGGGCAGAGGTTATCACATCCCTCTGGGACTTGAGTGCCAGGCAAGAGGTTGTGAACTTTCTGAGAAACCTAATGTGAGTGTTGGGTACTGAACTCGGATCCCCTTGAAGAGAAGAATGTGCTCTTTACCCCCAGCCACCTCTCCAGCCCCTGGTTTCAGGTTTCAGAGAGACACTCATTAAGCAATTCCCATGCCTTTGTGCCTGAGCTGAGCAGGAAATGAAGCCCAGAGGAGATACAGAAAATCAAGGCACAGACGCCAAGATGTGCTCTGCTCTGAGGAGTCTGTAGGCCCCCTCGAGCTAGTTTTCCTCTGCAAGGGCAGTCTCTAAATTCTTCTCATATTTACTGCGAAGATGTCCCAACCCATCTGAATCCTGACTCCTGATGTAAGACCCCAGGGAGACAATGGGCAGGAAAGAAGGAGGGCAAGCTAGTACTGTGGGGCCCCTGAGAGCTATACTTTATTCCTTTTTCGGGGAGTGCACCATGGAGATGTAGTATCTGTCATGTGCACTTTTGAGAACAGCCGGGAAGAAGTGGAAAAAGCTGATAGGGGGGAAAATCCCAAGACTGCTGTCCCCATCTAGTATGAAAATAGAGGTAACCTGGATAGAAATAAAGGTAACAGTAGAGATGGAAGGTTAAATGTAGAAGGCATGGTGGCATACAGCTGTAGCCCTAGCCCTGAAAAGGAGAAACAGGGAGATTTGGAGTTCGAGTCCAGCCTGGGCTACAGTCTCAAAACCAACGATGTCTGTGGACATGTTTTGGTGGTAAAGTTCTTGCTGGGATGTGTAAGACTCTGGGTTCTGTCCCCAGCATGGGGCTTATGGGTAGACATGAATACAGCATGCATGCCATACCTAACAAGTTAATCATTCTGTTGGGATGGTGGTGATAGTCACACAGAGAACTGGTAAGGGATGAAGATTATAAAAGTGATGTTAGAGAAGAAAAGCTTTCAGTCTGGTGCAAGTTCATGATGTAAGATTGGCAAGTTGGAAGAGTTTTGGCCCAGGGAAGTTGGAAGAGTTTTGGCCCAGGAGAAAGGAGTGAGTAGAACTAAGCACTGTAGAAGGGAGAGAAAGAATAAATGTCTGAGAAGGAGAAAGGAGGCTAGCTGGGAGAGGATTCATATGGGATATGGTCATTTAATGGGCCTATTCACATGGATTCTGGGTCAGACTTAACTCTCCACCTAATTGAATGTGGAGTTTGCCCAAGAAACAAGGGACCCTCGACTGATGGAGTAGGGCTCCTTGCTTGGGCACAAGTAGGATCTGGGCATCTGCACTCAGGTGGGATTTCATCAGGATGGAGGGAAGACCTTGTTCTGGAAGTTTAATGGACTGTCAACTGTCCCCATAGCCGCCCTTCCCTCTGCAGCCTCTCTTGCTGATTTCCATCACAACCTGTGAGATAAGCGAGGTGGTGAGGAAAGGAACCCCAGACAAACAAAGGGATGTGCCTGAGGCTATGTAGCGCACAGGTGCAGCGTTGGGACATGAACCCAGGTCTCCTACCTCCAGCCCCAGGCTCTTTCCACTAAAGCCCCTTGTCTGAAGCTACAATGCTTGCCTCATGAGAACACAGTCAGGTGTGGACTGAGCAGATGTCGATAGGCAGGAAAAACAGGTATTGTGGCCTGCGGCCTAACTGCTTCCCTCTCCGTCTGCTCCCTTCTGGGCAGTCCCTGGGTACGATGGAGGTGACCCGTAATAAGAATTCTCCTCTCCCAAACCCTTGAGATGTAAGTCAGACATGAAGGATTCACATAGTCTCAGGAACCTCAAAGTGGGGTCTTTGGCTTGGGGGGTGGGAAGATCCGGAAGAGAAAGCTGCCAGCAAACAAGGCCTGACTCTTCTTCCCCCTGTGACTCTGAACCAATTGTCTTCACCTCAAAGCATATCTGGGACCTCTTGGTTCTAACTCCAAATACCCAGGTTGGGTCAAATATACATACTTGGTTCAGGCAGCTAAGTCAGAGGGCCAGAACTCTGTGGTATAAATATAATTACCAATAGGCCTGGGCTGCTTATGGAGGGTGTGCTGGACAAATATTTGCCTCAGGAAGTAGCCCCATCAACCTGTAAGTGAAGGATGCATCCTCTTTGCCCCCAACAACCACCTTTGGGGCTGCCTAAATGCAGGTGTTAGACATCAATCAAGCAGATGCAGGGACTCTGCCACTGGACTCTTCGACAAAAGTGCGTGAGGCTCTGACCTGCGAGCTGAGCAGAGCTGAGTTTGCGGACTCCCTAGGCCTCAAGCCCCAGGATATGTTTGTGGAGTCCATGTTTTCTCTGGCCGACAAGGACGGCAATGGCTACCTGTCCTTCCGGGAGTTCCTGGATATCCTGGTGGTCTTCATGAAAGGTGAGGAAGGACAAAATAATTGTCCACACAGGGGTGGGGCACTGATGTTGAAGTATGGCTGACCTATTGGAGATGGAGAGTCTGAGGCTTGGTCTTCAACTATGGCAGATGCCTGGTAGTCTAGAAAGGGTTTCTAGAGGTTGGGTAGGTCTCTCCTCACAGAACCCTCCTTCCAGGCTCCCCAGAGGAGAAGTCTCGCCTCATGTTCCGAATGTATGACTTTGATGGGAACGGTCTCATTTCCAAGGATGAGTTCATTAGGATGCTAAGGTTGGTCCTCACCAGTGGGCAGGACAGGGACTGCCATGGGGAAGGGGCCATCAATGGGATAGCAGAAGTATAAAGGGGAAGTAGGGGGCATCCTCTTTATCTTTGTAACCGGAGCCTTCTAGAACTAATAGGAGGCTTGGAATTCAGCTAGCTGGGACTCTGTTATGCAAGCCAATGAGCCTTTGTGTCTGGGCTTGGGACCTGCTTCCAACCCTAGGTCCTTCATCGAGATCTCCAACAACTGCCTGTCCAAGGACCAGCTGGCTGAGGTAGTGGAGTCCATGTTCCGGGAGTCGGGCTTCCAGGACAAGGAGGAGCTGACCTGGGAGGACTTCCATTTCATGCTGCGCGACCACGACAGCGATCTCCGATTCACACAGCTCTGTGTCAAAGGTGGGGCCGCCCAGTCATCGGAGCTAATTTACTTGTCCGGTATAATTCCTATATCCTTTTAGGAGCCCACAGAAATACTTTATTTAAAAAACAGAAGAAAAGTCAATATAATAACGACTACATGATATGGATTAGTGGGTTATAGTCTTTTATACCCATGCAATTATCAAATGATACTGCTAATCTATTTTTATCTGTATGGAGAAAGGGGCCCAAGAAGACAAAAGCCCTGGGCTTATGAATGTATCCTGGCTGCTGCAGTGGGGGGTGGGTGGTCAGGATGGGGTTGAAGACTTTTGTTTGTTTGAGACAGAGTCTTGCTATGTGTATGGTGGGTGGCCTGGAACTTGTAATGTAGACTAGGCTGGCCTTGAACTTGTGGCTGTCCTCCTGCCTCTACCTCTAAAGTTCTGAGGTAACTGATGTGTGCTACTACACCAAGTCTTCATTAGGAGACGTTGCCTGGAACCCTGCTTCTCCTGGCTCCTAGCCAAAGCCACCCCACCCTTGCACCTCTATGCTTGGAGCAGGGAGAAGACAATGTCTCTTTGTTACAACTCTATTTGGACCAGGCTATGTTCTCCTCAGCTGGGTTGTATGGTTTGGGTATATTTGGGGTTTAGTCCCCCCAACTCCTACCCTATCTTCTGGTTAAGTGCTCTCAGTAAGCGTTTGCTGAGTACATCACAGTCTAACTCTTTTGTCCTTCCTGCTCCTTCTTACCATACCTGTGTCTGACTCACATGGGTGGAGGGCAGGGTCTCAGAGAGGGAAGGGACAGATAACAAGCAGGGGGTCTGTGTGTGGCCTGTTCTGAGCTGTCACATTGTCTTCGTGATTCTTCTCGGGGCATGTTGAGACCAAACCCAGTCCTTCCCAGATTATGAGACAAGTGGGGGCTGGCAGCACTGCTGAGAGACAGGAGCGAGTTGGGCAAGATGTGGATAGACTTCAGCATGAGGCTTCTTCTGGCCCGAGGGCAAGGGAAGCTGCTGAAGAGGAAAGATGAGTTTGTAGCTTTTCCTACCAAGCCATGGTGATGGGCACTTGGGCCTGAGGGTGGGCAGAGGCCAGGGAGGCACCCGGAAGTGAGTCACGCTACACAGTCGCTGGGATATTCTGCCCTGGGATACGGAGGCAAGGGACTGAGGATCAAGCAGAAGGTTAACTATGCGTGGCGTCTTGTTTCACTTTTAATCATCACCGTGCGTTGTGTTCTCTTCTGATCTTATTTGGTGAAGGTTTCGCATGACAGAAAAAGGCACAAGAATATTACAAACAGTCCCTCCCTTTTCGGCAGCCCCTCCCTTTTCGGCAGAATCCACTCTTCATTCCTATTTCGACACATTTGCTGTTTACTGAGAATTGGAGAGTGGATGTCTGTACTTGGTTTTAATCACTTGATGTTAGAGTAGGTATGGACCTGTGGTTAAGAGCTCTTGTAGAGGACCCAGGTTCAGTTCCCAGTAACCATGTGGCGGCTCACAACCGTCTGTCACCAAGTTCCAGGGCATCAGATGTTCTTGCTTGGCCTCCTCAGGCACCAGGCACGTGTGTGATGTACATGGATACATGGATATGAGCACCGGCAAATGTAACCATAAAACAAGCAAACCTTTAAACACTTGTGCTTCACATAGACCAGTTAACCGTGAGCCAAGACATCTTTGGGGTTGGCTCAGAACTTAGAAGCCCCTTGGAGGCCCCAGACTTCCTAAGCACTTGAACTTGTAGCTCGGCCTTGCTCTGCTCAGCCCTGACAGATCAGTGAGAGGAAGTCTCCAGGGTTTATTGTGAACATTTTCAAACACAGAATAGAAAGAGTTTTGAGCGACCTCACTTATAGCTATCTGTCACTGACAGGTGAGTGTAGCTCCCAAGGGGGGCCAAGAGCTGAGGCTGGGGTACCCTGAGGCAGGAGCTCTTTCTAATGGAGCCTTTCTACAGGCTTAGGCATAGGAAGAAGGGGACCCTGCACTGAGCCAAGCTCTCCTAGACTCTGGGCTCTGAGCTGTTCCCTAACCAAGCTCTGCACCACCCACAGGAGTGGAAGTGCCGGAAGTGATCAAGAACCTCTGCCGGAGAGCCTCCTACATCAGCCAGGAGAAGATCTGGTAAGCTCCCATCTGTGCGTATTGGGTAGTTGTCATTTGCTGAGAACGGCTGAGGTTGGCCTCCCCCTCCCCACTATCCTGTGCGGCACCGTCATGCAAACAGAAAAGGGCCCCACTTCCTCCAAGTGGACAGACACATCCTTCATCAAGATGAGGAAAATGCCTGCTGAGTTTCGGCAAAGCTCGCTTACTGCCTGGGCCAAGTGTCCTTGTAGAGGACATAATTATATATGGAGGCCTCACCTGGGATGCATGCCCTCTGTGTGTCTGCCTATCTGTGGGAATCTTGCTGTGCCGAGTGGATGGTTTTGATCTTCCCCGGACAGTCGGTTTGGAGGTAGAGCAGGGCCGCAGGGGTCAAATGGTATCCTTTGCCTTTCCTTCCTAGCCCTTCGCCCAGAATGAGTACCCATTGTGCCCGAAACAACACGAAGACAGCGTCATCCCCACAGAGACTGCAGTGCCCCGTGGACACAGACCCTCCTCAAGAGATTCGACGGAGGTTTGGCAAAAAGTATGCCTGCTGTGCCCCCGAAGTCTACGCATCCCTCCAACAATCTACTGCGTGGTTCAGGGCAGTCTGCTTTATGGGCGGATATTCCCTGCCCCACAATGCTTTGGTGCAGCGAGTCTGGCGCACCGTACTGATGCATCTTAGAATGGTAGGGAGGGCAAGGGAAACTCAAGGATGTTTTCTCCCTCTGCCTGGGGAGTCAGGAGGGCCTTCACAGAGGGCCTGCCCTAATTAGGTTTTGTTGCTAAGATAAAACCATGAGTACAAGCAACTCCGGGAGGAAGGGCTTAACAGGTTACAATCTATCATAGAGAGGCCCAAGCCAGGAGTGAGAAGCGGAAACCACAAAGACGCACTGGTTTGTGGCCTGCTTCCTCTAGCTTGTTCAGCTCCCTTTCCTGTCCAGCCTAGGCTCACCTGTCTAGGGATGGCACTGCCCATGGTCAGCTGGATTTGCTGACATTAATAAGGAAAAACTGCTCCACAAGTATGCCAACCAGATACCAAGTGTGCCAAGTTGACCGCTCAAGCTAACTGTGACAGGCCTCTTGAGCCTTCCAAAGCCTCACTGTGGGTGCCTGGTAGGAACTACAAACGGGGAGAGGAAGGGACTGTCTGTGAATGGACCCTGTTGTAGACAGAGTGTATCCTCGGAGATGAAGTACTTGGAAGTTAGCCCTCACTTAGACAGTGGGGCAAAGCCTTTGGGTCTGTCCTTCCCAGCTGTCCCTTAGAGGCTCCCCCTTGGGGTAGCAGGTTTCCACTGGTATTGAGCTTACAAGCCAAAGGCTAAGGTTTCCTCTCTCCCAGGGTAACTTCATTCCAGCCCTTACTGTTCACTGAGGCGCACCGAGAGAAGTTTCAACGCAGCCGCCGCCACCAAACGGTGCAGCAGTTCAAGCGCTTCATTGAGAACTACAGGCGCCACATTGGCTGTGTGGCAGTGTTCTACACCATCACTGGGGCGCTCTTCCTGGAGAGAGCCTACTGTGAGTGACATCATACCGCAAGTCTGGGGCCGGGCACTGGGGCTTATTGTGAGTGACACGCACCCCGGGGTGGGGTTGGGGGAAGGGCGGGCTGCAGTAAAAGACAATAGCGTCGCCTACAACTGCACTGTTTCCCCCTCCACAGACTATGCGTTTGCCGCGCACCACAGCGGCATCACCGATACTACCCGTGTGGGCATCATCCTGTCCCGAGGCACGGCGGCCAGCATCTCCTTCATGTTTTCCTACATTTTGCTCACGATGTGCCGCAACCTCATCACCTTCTTGCGGGAGACCTTCCTCAACCGCTACATTCCCTTCGATGCCGCTGTGGACTTCCACCGCCTCATCGCCTCCACGGCCATCATCCTCACAGGCAGGGGCTGCGGCTCTGGGGTTCTCTTGGTGCCTTTTGCCCTTGCTGGCTTCCTCTCCTCTCGCACTCCTCCCCACCGTCATTTGTACCTAACTTTAAAGCAATTTGGGGGGCCTTCTCCACTAGGATGGAGTTAGCTGGGCTGCGGGATGAAATTAAGCCAAGAGCCTACCCTTCCCTGACTGGCTTTTCTCGTATTTTCGAGGGCATCCCTGCCCCTACTTCCGACAATCTACCAAGACTCTAGCACAAGGATACCAATGATTGCTTTCCTAGTTCTTTTGCTTTGAAACAGATCTGTGAAAGAAACCATAGGAATGTGCTTCCAATCATCTAATTTTAGACTCATGTGGTTGTGTTCGGGGGTTGATTGGGGGAGGAGCAGAAGGTTGATTACAGGTCAGCAACCCAGCCCCCAAAGGTGCTGTTTCGGTCAACCCTGTTTGGCACTTGAATGTGTCACGCACCCTCACTTGGCTGTCCCTGGGCTAACCACCATGTCTGGTCTTTCTTAGTCCTACACAGTGCTGGCCACGTAGTGAATGTGTACCTGTTCTCCATCAGTCCCCTCAGTGTCCTCTCTTGCCTCTTCCCTGACCTCTTCCACGATGACGGGTAAGTGTGTGTCAGGAGTGAATTTCTTGAAGGGAAAGGATAAATCTTCTTGGCCTAGAGGGCAGTGTCCCTTTCTGGGATAAACTGGCAATGAGCAAGCTGAGCCACGGGCAGGAGGAGAGCCTGGTGACAAGGTCCTGCTGCTCCTCTGGGAACTCTAGGAGAGGTCGCAGAGACGGCTCCTCACTGCTTTGCTCTGTCTTCCGCACAGGTCGGAGTTCCCTCAGAAGTATTACTGGTGGTTCTTCCAGACTGTGCCAGGTGAGAGCCCCTCCCTTCTGTCAATGTCTGGGCTTCACTCTGAACTCTAGGCTCTGGGTTCTGTCACTGAACGGCTAAACCTTCTCAACTCTTACAGTAAGCAGGCTCTGTCCTCTGTCCCCAAGGACACTCCTTGGTTGTAAGACTTAGCTTGACTGCATTCTAACTCCCTCAACCTTGGGTTAGTTCCTCCCTGGAAAGGGCTTCCTGGCCCCCAATCTGGACCAGCTCTCAGGGGATTGGGAGTAGGTCCCTCTTCATAATACATCTACCTGTCATGACGTTTGCTCTGAGGAATGCTGTGTCCCAGCTGCATGGGAGAAGACTTGACTTTTTATCAAATTAGACATAAGTCCCTACCCACACGTAAGATTTCTTGACAAAGGTCACGGGAGGTGGGTGGGGTGGGGGGAGATAGTCCTAGCTTCCTACAATCAGCCGCTTCAGAGCTAATAGCTGTGAATCTATTAAGACTTGTCTAAACCTATTTCTATTTCAGTCTGTCCCCTCTTGGGAGTAATGTGTTTCCTATGCACGCCTTTCTGTGAAATACAGCAGGGTCTTTTTTTTTTTTTTTTTTTTTTTTTGTAATCCTACTGCTTTGAACTTCAGAGGGCGCTTGCTGACTTTAGCACACTGGGATTTGGTGGATAAGACTGTATTTATGCTCCTCTCTCTGCTCTCAAGTTTACAGGCTGCGGTTCAATCCCTTCTTAACCTTTGCTTTTCCACACATCAGGGCTCTAATCTTCCTAATTACTGCCCCTCTCCTCCTTGATCACTGGAGGGTATTCTGGTTTTCCACACCCCCAATCCTGGCTCCAGCATTACCCTCTTTGTACCCCTGACATGGGACCCTCCATGAAAGAGGATGGGGCTTTCTACCAACTCCAGGCTGGACAAAGAACTCTGGCCATTTGCTGGGTTAGTATGGCCCCATGCACAGGTTGGTTCAGAGTTCCTGTCAAGTCCTCTGATATCCAAGTGGGTGGTGCAGTTTTATCACCATGGGGACAGAGCCTGATAGGTCTATCCTATGTCATCTAGAGATTTCTGTGCATCTAATTCATTCAGCACACATTTCTACAAAGCCTGCGGTGTGCCAGGCCTGGCAACAGGGAGGAGGCTCAGTGGTGAGGCAGCCTAGTGTGGTCCTTGCTTTTGAGGACCTGAGGGTCAGGGAAAGGGGTGACATTTAAAAAAGATGTAAAGACACGAGCAGAAAGGATTACAGCTAAAGAAGATGAATAGGCAATGCTGAATTAAAAGGCACCTATAACCTGGGCGTACTCAAGTTCAAGACCACTTTGTCACCCCTCCAGTTTGGATAGAGTAGAGAGGGACCCTGACTGAATACCCCAGGACACCCTCCACACGGCACTGTCCCTCAGTCTCCTGCCTCCTGTCCTCTTCACAGGTCTCACTGGGGTCCTGCTGCTCCTGGCCCTGGCCATCATGTATGTCTTCGCTTCCCACCACTTCCGCCGCCGCAGTTTCCGGGGCTTCTGGCTGACCCACCACCTCTACATTTTTCTCTACATCCTGGTGAGGGTTTTTGGCCATGGTCCAGGCCTTTGGGGTATGTAAAAGACATTCTGTGGGAGGCCATGAAGGCTGGGACATTGATTTTTCCATTCCCTTAGTTATTTCACGTATTCGTTTCTCCACATCCCTCTACAAAGATGGAAATTATAGAGTGAAGCTCTCCAGTAGGCTGGCCCCATTATGCGGCTCTTGGAAGAGTCCCTCCTTTCCGTGGGTTTTTTTCTCCTTCGGTAGCAGCCCTCCCAGGCTCCTCCCCCTTCCTCACAGACTTCCCCACACCATTTCTCTCCAGTTCTTCTCTACCTTTGAGCGGCAGGATTTTGGTTCCAGGGTGGATTTCTTGCACCTTAAGCAAGAATTACTCTTTCAGAGAAAGTTTAAAGGGTTCTGTTCTGTTCTGATCTCAACTGAGAAAGCATCAGCCACATCATCCAGCCAAAGAACACTTGTAAAGTTAATGAGGTCACTTAAAACACCAGACAGATTGCTGATGAGATGAACTTTAGACTCCACCTTGTTAGGTTTTGGACGGAGCAAGTGGTTCAAGAGGACGCTGAGACAGATGACTGGAGGATAAGGAGATTATCTGGTGTTAACAACACCATGGACAGACAGACAGACAGAGGTACAGATGGTCTGGGCTCCAAGGAGAGAGTTCAGGTCCTGACACCGGCGACAGAGTAGCTTGGGCCTGTGAAGACAGTCAGAGGCTAGGTGGCTGAGGAAGGGATCTCTTACACCAGACCTGCAGCCAGGAGGAAGCAGAGAAGGGACAGAGAACAGGTGTGGCATTCTTCTGATGTAGACTCACCTTTCCAGGAGATGTCATGACACTGGCCTGTCAGCTAACTCAGAACTTAGAGACAATGCCTGACAGCGTCTGTGGGAGAAGGCCCAGGCAGAGGCTGGATTCTACCAGTGCTGTTCTTACCCACCTATAATGTTTCCTTCTCAACCCAGGCTCCATGTCTTCTCTCTTTCACATTCCCTCTCCTCTCCTGATCCCTTCATCCTCCGCTGTGTTGTCATCAGCTGATTCACCTCAACTCCTGAGCCGACTCTGACCTGGGTCCCTGTGCTACTACCCAGATTGCCCACCTCAGGCACACAGTATTGCCCAAAGGGCACGGTGCCCAAGTCTGAAGGCCTTCACTTTTCCTACCGGATGATTGATGGCTTGGCTGCTAGCATTCAAGGACCCAAGCCCCCATGACTAGCATTTGTATTTCCTAATAGAGTATACAGGTGTCTCCTTTGTTCTGAGATTAGGAATGTACCACTGCCTGGTGTGGCCTGATCCTGTTGTCCTTCTCCTTCCTCCCAGATACAGCTCTGTCCTCACTGACAGCTGGGATACACACACACACACACACCCCACACCATACACACAAATACAAACACATAACCATACACCACACACACACTACACCACACACACACACACAGACACACACCATACACACAAATACAAACACATAAACACACACCACACACACACCACACTACACACACACACAACACACACAAACACACACCACACACACACCACACAAACACACACCACACCATACACACAAATACAAACACATAAAAATACACCACACACACACACACACACACACACACACACACACACACACACAGATATACACACATATAACACACACACCATAGGGGTACATACACACACATATCAACAAGCACACAAACACACACATACACATAATACACCACATACAACAAAAAACAACCCACAACACACACACACACACAACACACACACACACACACACACACAACACACCCCACACACACACCCCACACCACACACACACACACACACACACACACACACACACACACAACACACACACACACAACACACACACAATACACATACAATACAATACACATACACACACACACACACAATACACATACAATACACACACACACACACACACACACACTCTTGCCTGTGGTTCAGCACTTTCTGATTCTGAAATAACTATCTGGCTTGGCTTCGGATATTTCCTAGAACTGCTGATGTTTATTTCCAAAGAATCTCTCCCTCCTCTGGGAGCTGTGGTTAACTAATTTCCTCCCTTCCCACTAATTTCTTACCTATCCAGTAATGTGTGGGGCCCTAGGGTGCTGCCTACTGCTTCTGCTACGAAAATGTTTCTTGTTCCTGGTGATAAAACTGGTGGGAAGACCCAGTAGAGTGGCTAGCTTGATCCCCTAAGTCCCAGACCGCTTCCTGACTCAGTGCTGCTTGTAGACATCACTAGGTGGCTGGGCAGCCCTACCCTGGCAGACTGAGAACATGGGTAGGGAGATCAGGACTAAGTGACTTCTCACTTATCACAGGAGGTGGAGGGAGGCACTTGGCTGTGGGCAGAAAGGAAAGTTATAAGTAAACGACTCCAGTATAGAGCAGACCCTGAGAAAGAATGTCTATGTTAGCAATTCAGAAACTGATCTCCCCCCACTGTGGGGGAAAGATTAAAAAATGTGGAACTCTTGACTGGGGGAGGAATTCCTGAACAAGAGACCTGATTTCAATTAAACAGATGGCAACCAAGGGTCTCTTCTGTCTTAGTTCTGAGGGAAATCCAACAGGTAGCAACTCAAAACCCTACCTTTAGGAATTTAGGATTTGCCGCAGAGACCAGTGCCACATGCACACTGCACAGAAGGAACTGCTGAGCAGAATGGTCGAACAGTAAGCCATAGAAAGCCACGGAGTAAAGGTTTACTTACACTTAACTGGTCAGGGGTGACTTTGAGAGAAAATGGGACATAGGCCACAGCTTCAGAAGAGAGCGCTAAAGAGTGACAAGGCTGACTGGAAACTGAAGAGCAATCCAGGTAGCAGGTTCTAGGTAGAAGGGCATGCACGCAGATGATAGACTTTTCGGGGGAACAAAGGAAACAGGCCTGGGTAGCAGCAGGACATGTAGGGGTAGCCGATAAGGCAGAATGGTTATGGCTTATCAGAGCCATGGACATGGTGGAGCATGGAAAGACAGAGCAGTGAGGGAGGAAACTAGGCTTGGACCACACCCATGACTGGGGGTGACAGATGGGGCCAGCACAGGATCTGAAAACTGAGTGGCCGGAAAGGCTGAGGCAGAACCAGAAGAACACTTGCTGAAGTAGCAACTTCACCGAGGTGAAGAGGAGGTCACTAGTGTTGCAGGCCACAGAGAGGAAGCAGGCACGCGTGACCTAAAAGAAAACCTTGTAGTAGGGCCTGACAGCACATGTCTCCAGTCCCAGCTACTGAAGTAGGAGGATCGCAAGTTCAGAGCCTGCCTGGTCTACAGAGTGAGTTCAAGGCTAGTTTAATTGAATTGTTAAGACTTCCTCAAAACAAAAAGAAAGAAAAGAGTTTGGATGTAGCTCTGTGGCTAACACTTACCTAGCTCGTCTAAGTCTCTAGGCTTAAACCCTAGAGAACAAAAGAGAGGGGGGGGAGAGAATCTTGGGTGGGGGTGGTAACAGTCAGGTTATTTCATGGAAAAGATAAACTAGTTAGGTGTTCTTAGCCACCAAAAGGTAGGATAAACAGGATGTCCTCTTCCCAACCTAGTGTGTATCCAGCAGGCACTATGAAAACCAAAACAATGCTGGCACAGTCCCTGCCTCCTCAGACCATTCAGTCTGATATGCATGGGAGTGAGCAAAGGCTGATCACGGATGATGGCAGATTAACGAGGAGATATGATGAGACTGACATAGGCTGAGGAGGTGCCATTTCTGCTGAGGCTTGGGAAGGGGGATGGAAGTTGCCATGGGAAGAACTGGGAGCAGGAAGCACAGGCTTCCCCTTAGCCCTGTAAGAGCAAATATTCTGAACCCAAAGGTCTTGTATTTGAGGAGCGGAGAGGAAGTCAGCTAGTACGGTTCTAGAGGCCAGAGCGCTGCAAGGCCAGAGGGTATAATGGGAAGGCTTTTTAGACAGAGGGCATGGTAAAAAGGGACTTCAAAAGGTCACACTGGCCAGGTGTGTTGATGCAGGCAACACACCTGCACTCAGAAGGCTGAGGCAGGAGGATCGCCATAAGCTCAAGGCCGGCATGGGCTATATCTGAGATTCCCCCAAACCCTGCACACGCTCTGGAATACACACAC
This sequence comes from Rattus rattus, assembly GCF_011064425.1. Taxonomy (NCBI): domain Eukaryota; kingdom Metazoa; phylum Chordata; class Mammalia; order Rodentia; family Muridae; genus Rattus; species Rattus rattus. Next base: position 100,451,474 of record NC_046158.1, read on the forward strand.
TAGGTATCTTATAGAGTTCAGGTGGGAGTCAACGTGGCTATGTCTGGGATGGTAGAACTCCTTTGGAATGCTTTGGAGGATGGAGGCGACAGTGGCTGTTTAGAACCTAGATGATGAGGTGGGGAATGGATGCCCCAGTGGGGAAGTTCCTAGGGTCTAAGGCCAAAGCTGGCCCCACAGTCTGTTGCGTGCACCTCTGGGTCTGAGCCATGTTCTCTGGTCTGTGCAGCTTATCATCCATGGCAGCTTTGCTCTGATCCAGATGCCCCGATTCCACTTCTTCTTCCTGGTCCCCGCCATTATCTATGTGGGGGACAAGCTGGTGAGCCTGAGCCGGAAGAAGGTGGAGATCAGCGTGGTGAAGGCTGAGCTGCTGCCTTCAGGTAAGGCCTGGAGGTTGTGAGGGAACCAGCTGGGCTACTAAGGCAACTGACAGGGCACGAACAGTGCCCGGACCACCCCAGTCTACTGGCCTTGCCCAGTGGAGGCGGAAGGGGCCTGGAGTCACTGGGAGGAATAATTTGATGAGAAATGTTCTTTGCTAGAAGATTAAGGCCTGCTTAAGACAGAGAGTGGAGCAGACTGGGCCAGGCTTCCCCTGTGCCCTGTGTATCCCCCAGCTCCTCCTCAAGGCAAGGCTCTATAAAACAATGTCTACTTGTTATCAGAGCTGAGGTTGGAGGAACTTTCTGGAGACCATACTGTTGCTGGTTCCAAGACAACAGTCTCTTGCATCATCCCTTCCCAGGAGTGACCCACCTGCGGTTCCAGAGGCCCCAGGGCTTTGAGTATAAGTCAGGGCAGTGGGTTCGCATTGCATGCCTGGCTCTGGGAACCACCGAGTACCATCCTTTCACACTGACTTCTGCACCCCACGAGGACACACTCAGCCTGCACATCCGGGCAGCTGGACCCTGGACCACCCGCCTCAGGGAGATCTACTCACCCCCAACGGGTGACACCTGTGCCAGATACCCAAAGGTGCCCCGACTTCAGATATCTATTCACTCTTATAACCCCAGCATCCCAGGCTCCCCATTGTACTGCCCCCTTCCACAAGCCAGAGACTGGCTATCCCAGAAAAGACACAGATCCAGCCCCACCCTGTATCTTTCCTGATGTTGTATAACTCCCTTTCCCAACTGTTTCCACTTCGGGCTTCAGAATGATGGCCAAGCTGAATTTAAAAACCACTGCACTCCCTACAGCTGTACCTCGATGGACCATTTGGAGAAGGCCACCAGGAGTGGCATAAATTTGAGGTGTCAGTACTAGTGGGAGCTGGAATTGGGGTCACCCCCTTTGCCTCCATCCTCAAAGACCTGGTTTTCAAGTCATCAGTCAGCTGCCAAGTGTTCTGTAAGAAGGTGAGTACCAAGGGGTTGGGGATTTAGCTCAGTGGTAGAGCGCTTGCCTAGCATGCACAAGGCCCTGGGTTCGGTCCCCAGCTCCGGGGGTGGGGGTGGGGGAGGTGACTACCAGCCCCTGTTCACCTAACAATGGTTGCATCTCCTGCCTCTGTTCCTGTCACTGATGTCCGGACAAAGAGGAGTTGGTCTGAAACCCGGAGAGGGGCAGTGTGTTGCAAAGATGTCCTGATAGCAGAATCTGTATACTGAAGACTGTAGGCCCCCACCCAGTTCCCAAGAGCTCCTTCATAGGAGTGCCCATGCAGAGTAACTTGTGGGAGTCTCTCCAGGAAGGGCTGAAGGAAGGGAAAACAAAACAAGCAAGCGATGAAACCACATTCCCTCATCCAGAAGAGGCCAGCCCTTGGATCACCGGCTAGGAGAGGGAAGGGCGCCTTTAGGGTGGGGTACAAGTAAAACTGGCTTAGGTCTCAGGATCCAGGGGAGGTGCTGAGGTAGGACTTGCAGGTGGGTTGGCCTAGCAACATAGCCAAGGCTTCAGGCCCCCTTTTCTGTAATTCTGACCCAGTGGCAGGCTCCGGCTTGTCTCTCTGGGCCTGGCAGGTGAATCAGGTGTGCTGGAATGCAGCAGGCAGAGGCCCAGCCTACATGCTGCCTGCACTCAGAGGGTGCCAGCTCTTCTCTGTTCCTTCATTTGCAGCAGTTGGCTTATTGTCTTGAAAGCTTAAGTTGGCTCCCCACAGGGGGTCCTCCTTTTTTTTTTTAAAATCACATTTCAGGTAGCTAAGGATCTCCAGGGTGGCAGTTCTATGAAATGCCTTTCAGCTCAAAAGTTCTGCCTCTAGTCAGCTGCTCAGACTAGCAGCATCCACTGAAGGAAGTGCTAGGGTGGACTTGGCTTGAGAAAGCTGTCTTGGAGCTGATAGACTTTCAGCTCAGTGGTGGAAGGCTCTTTGGTCTGGTAAGATTGCTTCTCACTCCCACCTCTCTCTGTCTAAGGTCAATACATCTCTGTATTGAAGCTGGCCCTACTTCCTGTACACTTTATTTCTTAGGTGGTCTAGGGGCGGGGACAGACTAGCCAAGGGCAAACCCGAGCTGGCCCTGAGCCCCAGTGTGTGTCCTCAGATCTACTTCATCTGGGTGACAAGGACTCAGCGGCAGTTTGAGTGGCTGGCTGACATCATCCGGGAGGTGGAGGAGAATGACACCCGGGACCTGGTGTCTGTGCACATCTATATCACTCAGCTGGCTGAGAAGTTTGACCTCAGGACCACCATGCTGGTAGGTCAGGGCCAGCCAGGCATGGCAGGTGGGCTGCTCTCAGGGTCGAGGGTTGGTCCTGGCCATGACCTTCCTCCCCCATCTCACTCCCCAGTACATCTGTGAGAGGCACTTCCAGAAGGTGCTGAACAGGAGTCTGTTCACGGGCCTGCGCTCTGTCACCCACTTTGGTCGCCCTCCCTTTGAGCCCTTTTTCAACTCTCTGCAGGAGGTCCACCCCCAAGTAAGTCTACTTCATATCTTAGTTCTCCACTCCCTTGATCATCTGGGGGCTAAGTAAAGCTCAATCCTATTCTATCAAGGGAACAATTGGCCACTGCTGAGAATCTATCTCTTGGAAGATTAGTAAGTTATAGACTAGAGCAACATAAAGGGCCATTCTAAGGCAGGAAGATAGTAAAGGAGGAAGGATGAAGGGCACAGAGATTTGCCAACTCTGAAGTCTAAGTTCATCCACTAAACAGAAGAGCCCAATAATACAAATATCCCTTACTATACACTCAGGGCTACACTCACCGTTGCTACTAAGCCAGCTCTTTTCCTGGATGTGGGACTAATTTTTATGGTGAACAGTGAGTGGGCTGACCACAGATATCATATACACCAAGCTGTCCCTCATTTGAACATTGGTTTGGCTGGACCTTTTATACCGACCTAGCACTCACAACATTGAGCTAGACTGTGAGCCAGCCCTCACCACACATGGTACAAAATAAATCAATGGTCTTTAACAGTAGCCTGCACCAGGAGCATGAACCTGGCCACTGTTTTGAATACTGACCCAGCTTTAGCAGCAATTGTGTTCCCCTTTGGCTCGTCCTCCTCCAACAGGTGCGAAAGATTGGAGTATTTAGCTGTGGTCCCCCTGGCATGACCAAGAACGTGGAGAAGGCCTGTCAGCTCATCAACAAGCAGGATAGGACTCACTTCTCTCACCATTATGAGAACTTCTAGCCAGCAACTATGCCCACTACTGCCCTGCGAGGACAGCAGGGGCTTTGGCCTGTGCCTCAACCCAGTGCTCTTCCTTTCTGGCCACCTCAGCCTTGGCCCTTCCCACCTGCACTTGATCCAGACAGCCATGCTCAGGCATCATGTGTGGGCTCAGAGATCTCTAGGCCAGAGCGTGTCGTGAGCTCGGAGAAAGAGCAATGTTTAAGAACTATAGGTTCTGAAGTAGGGGAGATTTGGAGTTGGGACTATGTGAGAGTCGCAAAAATCCAGCAGACAACCTGTCAAGTGTGTGTAGGTAACAGTCTGAGTGTAGTATGGATGCTGGCATCTTTGAGTCCTCTTCACTCTGTTCTTCCTGTCTTCAAAATGGTTGAGAGATGTCTAGAGTGGCCAGGGGCCACTTACAGAAAGACCAGCCTAACCGCACAACTGATCTCTCGAACTTTAAAATGTAGTCAGACCCTTCTGTACCCACTGACCTCCTGGAGCAGTGCCCTCCAGACCTATCTCCCTCTCTTTTGCAAATAAACGGTGTTTCTCTCTTCGGGGGTTTCCGTTTCTTTCTGTCTCAGGTTAGGGTGAAGCTAAGGAAATCATCCACCCAGTGGGCTTTGCCAATGTCTCACTACCGAATAAAAGCGGCAAAGGCTGAATACCCCAATGGAGGTCTCTTCCCTCCTCCTGGGGCGAGGGAGGGTCCCCTTCCTCACGCTGGACTGTGTGAGGCTGCTGACAGCGATCAGGAAGGACAGAGAGGAGTCCCCAGGGAGCTGCCGTCAGCCTGGCTTCCTCCAAGGCATTAGCTGTTCTAGCTCTGCCCCAGACAAGGTCTTCGGGGCAACACGAGGAGACAGAAGTCTCCTAACTGCCCCAGGTCTGTTTCCTGATATGCAAAATGGTGAGTTCTCTTCCGGTCACTCAAAAGCAGAGCAACTCTCGGAGAATTTCTGAGAAGCTGCCCAATGCCAAATGATTCCATCTACTCCCTGGTTTCTCAGATCACACATCCTCACTTGGGAGAAACTCCCAACTGAATCAAGGCACACACCAGTGCCGCGGACCTGGGTTGAAGCAAGGGGCCTCAGGTCGTCCTAACAGAGCCACCGTCCCGAGGGCGTCTGACCCCCACAGAACTTGTCTGTGGAGGAGCGAGAAGACCCGGGACCCACGGGCGTCGGCTGAGGTGCGGCCAGGCCACCAGAGGGAGCTAAGGGAAAGGGACTCGGCGCGCCTAGTCAGTCAGCGAGGAGCAGGAGCGCGCCTCCCGCTCGCGCGCGCTTTCCGCGTGGCAGCGCCGCCTTCGTCGTCAGCCAGGCGCGCTGCCTCTTTGTCTCTCGGCGCCTCCCGCTTCCCGGACAAACGGCTTCTGGCGGGAAGCTGTGCTCGCTCGGGAGCAATGGCAGGAGCGACGCAGCCCGGGCAGCCCCCGCCCTGCGTTTGCGGCGAGGGGACGTTTGGTCAAAGGAAAGCGAGTGGATGCTCGGAAAGTGCTTTTCGTAGGCGGCCGGCGTCCGCTCCAGCGCCGATTTATAGTCTGGCTCGCTCCCCGCCCCCTCCCGTCAGCCCCTGGGCGGCGCCGGCGGCCGCGGTTCTGCCTGGCCGAGCTTCTGGCTCAGAGCCCGGGCGGGCACTCTGGGGACAGGGGCTGGGGGTGGGGGACGGAAGAGGGAAGGGGCGGAGGGTGGGTCGTGCGGGAGGTCGCCACTTCCTCCCTAGTGTCTGACCAGGGCGGGAAGATCCTTTCCTCCTCAGGCTTTCCTCTGTTCCCAGCTCCACACAGCCCCTTTATTCCAAGGCCCATGATTCCCTCCCCTTTATAATAAATTAAGGAATCTTCAGCGCCTACTAGATCCTAGGACAAGGGGAAGCCAAGTTTCTGACATCATGTCCTTAGCAAGAACCGCAGCCCTCGTGCAGGTGACAAGGGCTGGGTCCAGGTCTATCATACTGCCCTGGTCTCACATCTACAGAGTCCGGATGGCCACAGGGTAGAGCAGGGACATGTGTTCCGCTCCCTTAATGGGCAGCTTTCGGCTGGCATAGTGGTGCACGATTTCAGGGACGCTGCTGAAGGGTGGGCTGTTCTGGCCCAGCACATACTTGTGTTCCTTGGTCCGAGACAGCTTCATGTGCATGAAGCCCTGACTGCTCCTAGGAAGAGAAAGGGATCCTGGTGACCAGGGGTTCCTCCTAGTGCCCTACCACCCTCCCAGCAAGTGTGGTTCCAAAGCCAGCTTCAAGTGGGAGGTGGCTAGGGAAGGGATGGTGAGGAGGAGAGGGTTGAGTAGGTAGCATGAGGCACTGGCTTTGTGGTGAGGACATTGGGTGTGCCAAGAATGTGTGTGTGGTGAGTATACAGGGTGTGTGCTGGTAGAGAGAGCAGTGACCTCCACCCTCCAATTCTGTGATTCTAGCCCATCAGCCTCTGGCTAAGGCCAGTTTAACCCTACCTGGTTTTTTGAGACAGATTCATGTAGGTCAGGCTAGCCTCTGTCTCTTCCTCTTAATTACAGGTGTGTGCCAGTTTATGGGGTGCTGAACACAGAACCCAGGGCTTTGTACATTCTAGCAAGCACCTTACCAACTGAACCGCAGCCTGCCTTATGCTCAGCGCCCCTTCTTGAGATTTATGGCCACACCAGTCTTTGGGTCTTACACCACGTCAAGCCCTCTCACTCCGTCCAGGCAGCCCTTAGGCCTAGAGTGACAGCATCTGGAGACTCTGTTAGCTTTACCTACCCAGAGTGATAGAAAACGGAACTACAGTGTGGAGGTGAGGCAAGGCGAGAGGGGATGGGAGTCCCCCATCCTGGAGTCTGATTGAAGCACAACTGACGTAGGCTGCAAAGGCTGCTGCAGAGACTTAATTAATCTTCCTTTCAGTACAGAGTTTGTGTGGAGCAGGTCTTAGGGCCTGGATGTGTATGGCCTTGGAGAGGGGCTTATTCTTTTTCCTATACTGTAGTTTGGCTGAAAAGTGGGGGGGGGGCAGGGAGGGGGACCTGTTTACAGCAAAGCGGTCCCACCTTCCTGTGTTCCTGTGCATTAAACTTTATCTTGGTGATAGTAATTCTATCGAGAGCTTGAAACAGTAACTTCAGACCCAACCCAAATCGGATGTGGCTACGGTGAAAACAAAAAGTGACAGAACATGAGGCTGCACCCTCTCCCCTCAGGAGCTGTGCTCACATCCGACTGTATCTTATTACCTTCTGACCACGTCTTTTTCTCATAGTCCTCATGCTTCACTATAAACTAAACTAATTTTAATAAAAACCTCCACGTTTGCCTCATAAATCCATCTGCTAGTCCTGAAACTCTTCTTCAGGCCACCAATCCTGGTTTGGCCCCAGTTGAGATCCCTAAAACCTTGTGGGGGAAACTCATGTTGTTGAGGACAACAGTGAGACACTGGACATCTTTTACCTGTACCCCAAAACTCTGTCAAGGGAACGGACACTTTCCACTGCTTCTCCCAGCTCCCTAAAGCCAGAAAGTCAGCATTAGCTAGCCCTCCCCTCCAGACAGACACAATATGCAAAGCTCTGGCCTGTTCTCGAATGCCCTCCACTTTATAAAGTATGGGGGTGGGGCACTCAGCAGGAGCAACTGTCCAGATTGCCACTGGCCGGTCTGGCAGCCCTGGGTCTGTACCATACCACAGGCATGGGGCTAAAGAATGTTTGGCACAGCACACAGCCTAATTTGCCTTTCCTAGCCTGAGCCCAGAGGAGCACGCAGAAGGTTGAGAGGCCTGGGTGGCAACAGGTCCTGTGAGGAGGCTGCTTCCATCCTGACGTCCTTGTTGGCAGGGGGTTGGCAAATCAGCTGCCCCATCTACCTGGGCATAAAAAAGGTTTTGACTAGACCTATTACACTGGGAAACAAGTGAGGAATGGAGAGGAACGGAACTGCAGAGGAGAAAGGGGTGGAGGGAGACTGGCTCTTATGTGCTCTCCTCCAGGGTCTTAGGAATCTGCCTGGCTGTGTATCAGGATATAGAGGCATCTGGAGTGCTGAGATACTGCCTGGTGTACACAGTGAGCACACAGGCTCCAAGGAAAAGGAAACAAGGGTGTGTAACGGGGAGGTAGGGCAGTAAGCAGTGGTCCCCATATGCTGTGGGAAGCAGTGTAGGCCCTATCTTCTCTCACCTCAGGGTTTGAGAGTAATGCCCCTTCCCACAGCCCACTTGGGAGAAATGGCTCTCTTAAACTGCACAGCGTGTTTTCTCAAGGGACAGACTCAGGAGGGTAACTGGCCTTCATCTGCATTGCCAACCTCTGGAGGAGGGGTGGCTGTGCTTTTCAACCCCCAGGGACTAGTCCCTAGGGTACATTAAGACACAGCAAGGTCCTTGCCAGACCCTCAGGATGTTGGGTGGGACCAGCTGGGCCCAGGGCCGGCAAGGCTTTCTGAGGAAGCTGTTTAATTACCAGTGAAAGCCCTTCCATTAGGGAGAGAAGAGAAACCATAATTGTATTTCAGAGAAGCCATTTATATGCAAACGAGACCTTGGCAGACAGCCTGTTGGGTGGGATCGGCTGGAGTGTAGCAGACACCCAGGCTGGCCTTCTTCCCTAGACTAAGGCAATCCCTCACCCCTAGTTGCCCAGTTCCACTCTAAAGTCCCCAACCTTGGGGTGCTGTCTCCCTTTGGGCTGGACAGTACCAGATTTCCAGCAAATGGCAGTGGGTGAGGGTTGGAACCCTGTCACTGAGCAGTGTAATTCCTGAAATCAGACTGAGCTAGGTGCTGTGTTTGTAGATTTTGAAACACTTTCTGGCTATGTTCTCTAAGCTGGCCTGGAAATCTTGGATGTAAGGAATCCTGCCTCAGCTTCCTAAGTAACTGAAACCACAGGTACTACCACCACATCTAGCTTAGGGACTTAATTATTAGCTGGTGACCTTGAGCAAGTAACAAAGCTCCTTGAATCTATTTCATTTGTATAAAACAGGAGATTTATCAGCACAGCAGTAGTTGTTTTGGACAAGGTATATATGCTAGGAGGTCCGTGCCAAGATTTTCAATTATAATCTTAGTAACAATGCACTACCTCAAGTTGTGTAAATCATATTTTTGACAAGTGAGCTTTTCCAAAGTCCTCTTTTTGATTTTATAGCTTGCAGACTCCTAGAATATAAGAGCTAGAAGAAACCCATATCAGTTCATTCAGCAAGAAGAGAGCCTGAGGCCTGGAGAAGGAAATGATTTGTCTACGGTCACCGTCACACAGCTAGTTTTATCAAACCCCAGAATAGAACCGAGACCACTTAACTGTCCGTGGTAGATTTTTTTGATCTTTTAGTGAAGTTGAACAATCATCTAAATGTGTGCAATTCTACCCCTTGGACTTGTTTGGGGTGCAGGGGGCAGGTACCAGTATCTAGTACCAGGGAATGTGGTGTGAGGTGTCCAAGATACTCCCAAATTGAGGGGGAAGGTCGATGCACACCTCACTCCAGCTGGCCACCTTAGGGATGGCTATACTGGGTAGACTTCCTGGTTGCCAAGAGGAGCACAGGCCATCCTACTGTGGAGAGCCTGGAGTCTGAGCTAGAGCTGCTCCAAAGAACAGGCTGATGGGAACCAAGGGCCCTATCTTGGCTACTTCTTCCTCTCTCCTCCCATATGCAGTGGACTCAGTGGAATGCTCTGGCCTCCTCCTCTGACCTAGATCTCCGACCCCCACCTCACCCTGCTGACCCTGCAGGTAGAACTACTCCCATATCTCCTGGCAGGTGCTTCTACCTGTTAGCATTTAACCGTGATGACAATAACAATTTATCTTCGAAACATGCTAGGTGCTAAGGCATTCAATCAAGTGCCTTAACATTAAATTTCCTTTAATCTCTCCCAATAAAACGGATCTTATCAATCTTATTAAGAAATGGAGACCTAGAGAGGTTGAACGTCCAAGTGACAGAAACCTTCTGAACTGGATGCTACCCTTTAAACGCTTCCTCCTGAGAAGTCTCAGACATTTCAGGTTCCCAGAGCCAGCAGTTGCTCAAAGGGTATCTGGTTCTTCCCCGTCTGGCTGGACCAGAAGAGAGTGCTGAAATCCTCTTCTGCCCTACAGGTGAGTGGGCACCTCTACCCACGGCCTTCCCTACTCACTTGAGGGAGAGGGAGAAGTCATTCTTGCTGCTCTCGCTGTTGCGCACCAGGTAGCTGGCCTCTTTGCACAGCCTGAGCAGGTTCTCCGCATCTGTTCGGCTGATGGCCCCGTGGTACCAGCTGAGGACGAGAGAGGAGAAGGGGGCATCTCTGCTGGGTCCCTCGCCGTCCAGGCCCACCCATTCTGGGTGTCCCCTGCAGGGAAGCCAGTGCAGGAGGGGAGGAAGAGGGAGGGAGTCCCCAGCTGGACACAGACACTCACACCTGGTTTTCCAGAGGCAGTGCTGGATCTGTCCACTCCCCCAGGGGGCTGCTGGGCTCCGCGCCTAGGGGCTTGGCTGTCTTGGGGTTCCCAGCAGACAGCCTGGGAGGTAGCCGCCCCTTCTCCTCCCGGCCAGGTGACAGGCAATTCTTCTCCGATCCTTCAAACTGGGCTGTAAGGAACACACTGGTCATGGACTCTGACGTGTCTAGAGGCAGAGCCCTCTCAAGCAGCCAATGTCCTACCCTACTTCTTCCAAGTCCTCACAAAGGCCAAAGGCATGTTCTGGGAGGGCATGCTCACAGGCCTGCCTGCCTGACTCCAAGGACAGAACCTAGACCACTCTCAGGGAAGGGTACAGCTCCTGAGCCACACCACGCCTCCTGGGGCCTCTCAGTCCACACAGGCAGGCCAAAGGGGACAGACAACAGGAGAAACCACTTAAGCTGTCTCCCTCAGCGGACTGTCTTCCTCTTTTCCACCCTCCTTAGGGTGGCTTCAGTGTTGATAATATTGTTTCTTTCTCCTCAGAGTTCATTACCGATCTCCAAATCACCCTGCCAGGCTGGTCTGTAGAAATGACTTATTGATCTAAGAACAATTATCTGACTCCCCTTGGTGCTGTCCTGACAGGCTAATCCTGTCCAAAGCCGCCAGGCTGCCTGGCCCTCTCCACCCCAAGGTTGCTGCTGCCCATTGTCCTCCCTCCCCTTCCGCAGAAGTCCAGGGAGGCAGCGCTGCATCTCCAAAGCAGGGCAGCCAGGTAGCTGAGCCAGCACAGGGGAACACTCCCTGCATCCTCCAAGTGGGTCACATGCACAAGCGACACTCTCCTCTATCCTGCATTTACAAAATACCTACAAACCCTCATGCTTGATGTACAACAGGATGCATGGCTGTGCACACACACACACATGCACACACACACACACACACATGCATACACACACACAAACACCCGCACACCCTTGGGTGTTCATGCTGGATGTAGAGGAAGAAGTTGATGCCTTTGCTTTTCCCCCTCAGTAGAGGCTCTCTCTCCTTGTAGCTCTCTCTCCTTTGCCAGCACTTCCCCATGCCTCACGAACACCTGCTTTAGCAGGCAGAGCTCCACACAAAAGAACTTAAGTTTTAAAAACAGTGGATTTTTCTTATTTTTAGACACAGTTCCACTTTATAGCCTAGGTTGTTTTATGGAACTATGTAGCTCATGACAGTCCTCCTGCCTCAGCTTCCCAAGGGAAAGGGCCTTTGTTAAGAGACCACACATACGGCTCTGGGTGGGGGTGGGGAACGTGCTTCGTCTTTTCCTTCTTCCCCCAGGACAGGGGATTCCTCCAACCCGAGCCCACAGAGGCTGAGAGGTAAAAGACCTATCACCCTGGCCACAGTCCCCAAAGGACCCACCGCTGCTGTCCTCCAGGCTGGGCTCAGGGAGGGGTGAAGCTGGAGCGGAGATGTCCCTGTCCCCGTCAGGCAGGGAGGGGCTGCTGTCCAGCTGTCCCACAGGCGGAGGCCAAGGTAGGTCTTTGATGACCTTTATGTCAACTGGAGCCAGCAGCAGGAGGGACAAGAGAAAGAGACAGTGACAGAGACAGGGAAAGGCAGAGGTTGAGGCATCAAAACACAGAGCTAAGATACACAGTAGCCTAGAAAGGAGGAGGGACAGAGGCCGAGGCCAGGCAGCACTAGAGGAGGGAACAGGACTCAGGGCTGAGAGGGCAGGTGCTAACCACACCAGCCTGGCCCAGTGAGGAAAAGGTAGGAGTGTTGAGTGGTAAACAGGATCTTGCTTGGTCAGCCCCGTGGGTTCCCTAATCTTCTACCCCCTCACTAGTTTCCAGGAACCCAGAGGACCTGGAGGGCAACATGGGAAAGGGACTGCCTACACCTCTGGAACCACACCCCTGACACTTCATTGTCCCCTTTCCTCTTCTGCCCCCAGCCTGGGAACTAGCAGAGCTCAAGACTGGGACAAAACCTCGGGTTATCTGGAATACTCAAGACTTGGGGCAAAGGGATTTTTTTTTTTTTATTTTAAATCGAATCCTGCTCCTCCAAGTCCTGAGTGACGCCACCAGTGGCTGGCTGTAGGGCCACTAACGAGGTTTCCTAATGATGAACATAGATTTCCCATTAAGCAATCCAAACAGTATTGATTCTCCAAGGAGACCTCTGGAGATAAATGGCCCATCCTTGATGGGTGTGTGCTTTACAGGAAGCAAAGCAGAAACTTGTGGTTTCCCAGTCTGGCTGCCAGGGTTGGGAGGGCAGAGCTTAGGGCTGGATACAGATTGAGCTGTCTGTGTGTGAGAGGTAGGGGTGTGTGTGAGAGGTAGGGGTGTGTGTGTGTGTGTGTGTGTGTGTGTGTGTGTGTGTGTGTGTGTGTGTGTGTGTGTGTGTAGGGAACGGAAGCAGGGGTGATATCTAATGGCATCTCGGTCCTTAAGATACAGGTACTCTCCCAGTTTAAGGCCTTTGCTCCACCCACCGCAGACTGTCAATGTGTACTGTTTCCATGGTGGACTTGGGCCTGGGACACAGTGGTGTGGTTGGGACAGGAGAAACCTGATCTTCATTTAGCAATCTCCCAGCCTCCATATGCAGCTCAGCATACCCTTGGAGCCAGTCAGGCTTGCCACTAGGGTCTCAGTCTCAGGATCCAGGTCACGCATATATCGATTTGTATCATTTGAGGTATAAAATATCCTCTTTGTCAAATATATTTAACATATGCCACACGTTTCATAATCTGTACTGGAATGTGTTTATTTTTACCCAGACTCCCAAAGGTGGTTAGAGCTGGAGCTTGGCCTGGAAGAGGTGAGATGTAGAGACGTATGCTCACTCTTGCTCGCCTGTGCACACAGCGCTGCCCTAGAGTTCCACCCCTAGACCTTGCTTGGTTCCTAGGGTCTGCTCCTTCCACTCTCCCGAGTCTGTAAAGTGCTCAGAGGCCCCAGCAGAGCTGCTCCTGCCACGAGACTCACCCGCAAAGGCTTTGGAAATCCGTTCCTTCTTCCACTCCCAGGGCTGGTCGTACTCTTCTGGAGGCCTCTCGTCATCCTCCGGCAGGCGCGACTCCCTGGCCCAGGAAGCCCCCTCACCTTCCGGGCTGGCCCCCTCATCTTCTGGCTCATAGGGTGTATCATAGAGAGGTAGGGGTTGAACTGCCGTCTCCTTAGATCCCCGGATCTCTGCCCAGTGCAAAGAGGAGAGAGGTGTAAGGAGTAGGCTTAACCCAGAGCCTATGCCTTGGCTTGAGGAGAACTCAGCAGCCACAAATCCTGGATCCCACGGGAGGAAGTGGCAGACACATGGCAAAGTAAAAGGAGAAGGACTCCAGGATAACCAGCAAGAGCTGGGAAAGCTAAGTGGGCATGTTAGGGAAACTGAGACACAGTGCTCCTCTCTGCCCACCTGTCCCTTAGTGCCCAGCTCTGTTTCCTTATGTTCTAGTTAAAGTAACTTCAATCAGGAAATCCTCTGTCACTCAGATGCCACTGACCCCTCTTCTTAACAGTTTCCCCTGACAAGTCAACTTTGCCCACTGTCTTCTCTCCTTCCCGTTGATCATGTTCTCCTGGATCCTCTCTTGGTCTCCATTCACAGGCCCAGCGATGCTTAGTTCTTCCCACCCTGACTCCTAAGCTGTTTGCTCAGACCTCACAGCGTCAGTCCTTCTGGCGTTCTGGTCCTCCTTCCACAGCTGCTACCAATGCTCCATTTTGTCCTCAGCTCCCTTCAGACTTTTAGGATCGCTGATGTAAATCTGATAAAAGATCCAGTTCTAACTTGCCACAAAATATGTATTTTAGGACTGGGACTGTGTCTCTGTGGTAGAACGCCTGCTTAGCACGCAGGAGGCCTGGGTTTGATCACCAGGGCCATCCGCACCTTCAGCCCTTCTCTCCGCAAAAATGTACGGTTAAAGCACTTACATTTTCACATATAATTCCAGGGTACTCACGGCCACACCATATCTCTCAGACCTAACTCGGTACCCCTTCTCACTGGCCACTTCTGCCCACCAGTGCTCCAGTTGGACCTGAGTGTACTGCACTCTTAAGTCCATCTCAGGACTTTCAACCTCATCTCTCCATAGCGAGGGTTTTACCAGGACGCACCTCACAGGCTCTTTGAAATAACCCTCCTGTGATGCCGCTCTTCCCCTCACTCATCTCTAAGGAGGAGGGTAGGGCAGCTGATCTGATTGGCCAGTGAGTGCTCACTCCCTTCCTCAGCTTGGCCTTCTCACAGAAACACAGGACTCCTGGATCCTTCTCTTCCACGTGTGCCTGCACAGAGCCGCCTGTGCTGCCAAGTCTGAGCAGGCATGTTTAACTTCCTGAAGAGTATTTAAAAAACCATTGTGCTAACATCGCTAAGTTATTTCCTTGGGTCAACTTTATCAGCAATAAAGTTGGCATTTAAATCTCCATTAGCCCTGTCCTTAATTTGACTTCTTAATTCTTTCTCAGCTGAGAAGAGGAAGAAACAATTTGTAATTACCGGCTCCTTAGCTTCCCAACAGTTGGGCTGGACATGGTGACGACCTATGTCTGTAATCCCGGCCTTGGAAGGTAAGGACAGGAGGAATGCTGTAATCTCAGGCTAGCCTGGATGATGTAGTAAGTTCCAGGCCAGCTTGACTACATATTGAGAGCACATCTTATAAAAGCAAACAAAAATGCGGTAATACCAAGTAGCAGTGAGATAGCTTGTTAACTCAGCAGTATGGCAGCTAGCTCTTCTAGTCGATTCTGTGTACCACGGCTCAGAACCCCCCTTACATGCCACATTAATCTCGTTTCCTTCTTCTGGCACAAGTCCACACTCTTTACTTGAACCTCTGCATCCTTCTTGGTCTCTGCCATCTCAGACAGAGCCTGAAGCACCATTTCTCTTGGCCTTCCCTTCACCCGTCCTCTCCGACCCCCTCCTGTCCTCTCTGTTCACCCTCACTGACTCTTTCCCTGGGTCATCTCTTGGGCAGGTCTGACTCAGTCCTTTCTACTCTAACTCTGAAACGCTTCCTCAGCCCCCTCCATGGCACCCAATGCATCTACTCACCTGCTGTCAGCGTTTCTCTTTGATAACGTTAACTCAAACTCAGCACATTTCCAAAGGCTACTGACAGACTTTCTTTTGGGAATGTTTGACTCAACTCATGCCACCATCCTGGAGCTAGGAAGCCTATGTCGCCAGTGTTTCTACTGGACCTTTGGTTACACAGCCTCCTCTATGGCTTCAGGTGTCACAGCTTACACCTTCTCTTCCAAATTCTTGAAGGCCTTGACCACATTCCTGAGAGCCTGGCACAGGCTTTCTCCCTGTTTGCCAGGGATCATGGGACCAGTCCTTGGATTTGTTGTGCAGAGCCAAGGCCTCAGAGCAGTCGCCCTCATCCTCAGTACTTACCAGCCATCATCTTTTGGGCCTCGTAGGGCTCCATGTAGCCATCATTTTCAGGGACCTTCTCTGCAGCTCCTGAAGTTCCTCCTGAGCCTTCACCAGTCTCCTGAACATCGAATGGGTCCGCATAGTCCTCTAGGATTGCCAGCTAGGAGAAGGCAAAGACAACAGGGCTCAGGCAAGGACAGGCAGCTCTGCTCCCCCTGGCAGAGATGGGACTTCTTTCTTTCCTACTAATGTCCTGCCTTGTGGCCATGTCCTAGGCTAAATAGCCAGGATGAAGCTATTGGGTCTTAAGAGTTAATCTTAGGGTCCGAACTGGACAACAGCAGAGAACAAAGAGTTGTGCTGAAGAGCAGAACGGTGAGGTGACATCTCAGAGAGTAGCACAGGGTAGCCTGTCACACTTCCACAGATGTTCAACAAAGAGCGAGCCAGTGACCTTGAAGAAACTAAAGCAGATGGTGTAGAGCAGGCTTTAACCCCAGCACTCAGAAGGCAGAGGCAGGTGGAGCTCTGGGAGTTCCAGGGTATTGCAGGCCAACCAGCGTTACAAGGTAAGACCCTGTCTCTATTAAAAGAGGAAGGAGGAGAAGGAAGAGGGGGCAGGAGGAGGAGGAGGGAAAAGGAAGTAGGGACATCACTCTGTCACCATTCTGTCATTTGATCCTTGTCAGGTCCTTGTTCTGTGGGTACCATAAACTCTTTTGAAGAAACTGGACAACAGGCATTTAGGAGATACACCCTAAACCATCTGACTTAGATGGAAAGTTCACTGGAACTCACGCGATTGGTGTACAGGGCTATTGACCTGTAGCTGGTGGGGCTTCTCAGCCTCCTGGGAGGAAAATGCCTTGGGGCACCCTGGGACACCCCTGAGACCGGATGAGGTCCAGAGCCAGGATCTAGAAAACCAGTCTCAGCTTTCCATTTCCCCGCTGCCTGTCCCTGTCTCATACATTGGCAAAGCAGTGACAACAGAGGACGCCGAGGCATGCAGGGCAGGGCAGGGCTGAGGACAATGGAGTCTTTCTCCAAACTGGGCAGGAAAAGGTAGGACTCACCAAGCCAGGCCCTGGAGCACTGCACCACTCTCAGGGTCACAGCTGGCATCAGAGGTGGTTCTGGGGCTCGCAGCGCAGGGAATGGCCGCTCCTGAATTTCACCCAACTGAAGCCTAGGCTGAGCCAGGTGACCACCCTGCCCTTGGTGAGAGGATCTGGGAAGGGGACCCCTGGAGGACAAGATGGAGCAAGAACCAACTCCACCTCACACATCCCTCTGGCTGTCCCTTTGGCCCCATGTGACCCATCTATAGGTTTCCGAGGTTGTCCCCGTGACTGCCTCTACCTTATCCTCAGGCGTTTACGCTTCTACCTCGTTTCAGTCTGGCCCTCAGCTCTTTACTTCCCTTCCTACCTGCCTGCTTGAGGTAGCTCACACCAACCCATCAGTAGTCCAGGTTATCGGCTACCCTACACATCTCATGTGTGTCTCTCTGGCTCCAATAGGCAACCGGCAGAAGGCTGTAAACGTCCTCTTTTATTCTACCAGCACTATACTCGAGCCCTTCAGCCTTAGCCCTCTGCTCTCCAGGGAACAGATGAGTCTGTCCGGGTCCATCACACACAGTCCCCCCACCCCCAGCTTTTTCCCCCTCCCAGGCCACTGGCATCTACAGCATCACCCACTGCCCACTGCTGGCAACTCTGCCAGTCAGCACACAGCGTCAACTCATGTGTGGCAGCCGCTCTACAGTGTCTGAGCCACCTGACACATTATCCTTACACCTCACAATAACTTCTCACTCCAGTGTTTTGAGAAAGAGTTCACCGTGAGAACTCTACTTTCCTCTCTGGACCACGCTCTGAAAGCGCCATGATTGTTTTAATCAATGGTTTCCTCTCTGCCTGCACCACCTTCCTGTCCTGGCAAATTCTTACTCAAGTTTCTTCTCTCAGAAGCCCCTTCCATGCTCCTCCGGGCCCAGCCCATTAGGTACCTGTCTGATTGCATTAAGAAGCAAATGCTTGGGGGTTGGGGATTTAGCTCAGTGGTAGAGCGCTTGCCTAGCAAGCGCAAGGCCCTGGGTTCCGTCCCCAGCTCCGGGAAAAAAAAAAAAAAAAAAAAAAAAAAAAAAAAAAAAGCAAATGCTTGTTCTACTGTTGTGTCTTTAGGCAGACTGGGCACTTCCTGCGGGCAGGACCTACATTTACAGCTAAATACCCAGGAACTGACAGCTCTCAGTAATTATGTTAAACCCATCACAGAAAAGGAGAGGAATGAATGAAAGCACAGCCCTTCCCCCGCCCCCCATTGACTGAGTTGATACAGAAAAATATAAGCCTAGGTAGATAGCTTATTAAAGGATGACCAAGCCTTTCCAAATAAGACTGCATTCTAAGAAGTTTCTCAGTGAGGTGCTGCCCTCAACACCCCTCCTAGTCTCCTAGGGCCCCACTCCAGAGCCCTTCCAGGCCTCCCCTCAGCAAGCCTGGTCAGAGTTGCACGCAGTTGCTTTTTCCTGGAATCCCTGCCCCTCCCAGGCTGGTGTGGGCCTCCCCACGCCAGCTGACAGTGCCTGTAGGCGACCTGGTGTCGTTTCTGCAGACAGCTCAATGGCTCTTCTGTTGTACTCCTGGTTCCACACCCTGCTCCAGGAAGCCCCAGACCCCCACCCTGGACTGGGGCATGCAGAGAGCTACTCGAAAGGCCCAGGACAGGAGCGGCAGCAGAGTCACCAGCTGGGAAGGCTGGCAGGACTGGTATCCACTCTGGGCACAGAAAATCCAAGCCAGACCCCAAGCCTGCTTGCCCAGTGTTTCTGTGTGAGAGGGGGAGAAATTGCTCACGGGAACACAGTCCATGCAGACTATGTTTGGACTACTACAATCTGTAGTCTGTGTCCCCTTGACCCCCTCTGATGTGCCCACTGCTCTATCCAACACTCATCACAGGCCTAGCACACAGTAGATGCTGGATGCATGTTTACTGGATACATAAAGGAGCTCCTACTCAGACTTCTATTGAAGTGACATTAGTACCACCTGCCCCAGGTGCTCTGACCTTTGAATGACCTGAATGACCAGTGGCAGTGGGAGGCTCAGGCTCACTGGAGAATCCATTTTGGAAAAGGGAAGAAGGGGAGAACTGTCAGCTAGGACGCGGGAAGGCACCTAACACCATGGCGAGCAATACTCAAGCACATCCCCTTTTCCAGCCAGGGCGCTGCTGAAAAACTTCCCAACCAGGAAGTAAGGTAGTGGCTACTCAAAGGGCCCTGTGCCACCCCTGCTCTCTCCTACCGTCCTATAAGCTGTCTCTAGGACCCTGCCATGCATCTGCTCACTTGGGCAGTGGCTCTCCCAGAGCAGCTGCCAGCCTTTGAACCTCCTTCCTGACCATGCCTCTCCCAGGGCAGCTAACAGGACTACCATCTGTTTCCACCTTCCACTTTTCAGTTGGCCCGAACGACATGTTTCTGACCTACCCATGGGTTCCCCAGGGTGGGTGTTGGTGTTGGTGACTACAGAACAGGCACTCTGTGGACTTCAGAGTTCCCAAGCTCTCTTACTGCAGCTCCTCCACAGCTCCCAGTGCACAGCTGCCCTCATGCCTGACTCTTTTCTTCCCTCCCTGCTGCAGCAGAGTGGCTAAGGAATAAACAGTAAGAAGGAGCTGTAATATTCTTAGCCGGAAGGCTGACAGGAATGAGTGGTCAATAAATGTCAGCTCTTAGGACTGGAGAGATGGCTCAGCAGTTAAGAACACTGGCTGCTCTTCCAAGAGGACATGGGTACAACTCCTAGCACCCACATGGTAGCTCACGACCATCAAAAGTTCAGTTGGGGCAATCAAGCAATGCCCTCTTCTGGTGTCCACAGGCACTGCAATGCACGAGACTGAGACCCACGCCTCCTAACACTCAGCGCCTTTTTACCAATGTTTCCAAATTTTTCTTTCCTCAATTTTTAGACTTATATTTTAGTTTAGGGGTTGAGGACATAGTTCAATGACAAGAGAATCTGCCTAGACTTGCAAGACCTACATCAGGTTCAATCTTTAGCACGAGAAAAGAAAATCACCTGAGTGTTGACAATCTAATTCTGTTAATTTAGTCCCCCCCCCCACAGTATTTAACCTTTTGTCACTGAAAACCAATAACCTAATCAGTGTGGCTAAGAGCACAGCGCTTACTTTCTGAGGCCAAGTGTCTGTCCCTGCTACTCCTACTTACTGTGATAGCCTTTCCTATCGTACATGCTCGGGAAGCCGACATGACACAAATGGGTTATTTCCTGATTTCTGATTATAAGGGTAATGCCGTACTTACAAAACACCCAAACATCACAGACATGTGGCTGATGTTACCAACCCTGGTAAGGTCCTTGGATGTGTTATGACTGTTTACTTCAAGACAGTTCCACAAGTGGCAGGCTTCAGTGCTCAGGAAATGGTGAACTAGGCAAAGAACACACCCTACATCATCTCTTCTCCCGAGTCTCTCATTGCTGGTTAGCAAATGAGTGCTGCCTCTCTCTGGGAGCCCTGGTGGCCGGTGCTGAAGGCCCTGGAGTGGAGCTCAGTACAGAATCGTACTGCTGGGCGGTCAGCTTCAGGTCTACCACTTGCTGGCCGAGAAGCCCTGTAAGTGGGACTCAACAGCCCTGTGCTTCTTCAGCTCTCCACGTCCAACCCAGGGTAGACTCTTTCTTATAGGGTTGCTGTAAACACTGACTGGCCCAGTACATAAGAGCTGTGGGAAAGGGTGCCAGGCACAAGACACATGCTCAGTAAATGCCTGCTACAATATTATTAAAGACAAAGAGACCAGATTTTGGGGTCCCCCAAGAGCTCATACTGACAGACACAAAATACTCTCTAAGAAGAGTGAAGCACCCTAAGGTGTTCAGGAGTTACCCACAAGTCCACGGGGTGCAGGAGTGGGGGCCGCATCTTTGCTCTTCCATAATGTCACGCTGGTTCTGGGATTAGAAGTACGGGAGGTACCCCGCTGGGTGCTCAGCCCAGGCATCTTTCTTCTCCTATCCACGAGCGCCAGGGTCTTAGCAGTTGCCAGCTCTCCAAAGGCAGAGTGCAAGGGTCAAGGTGTTACCAAGTCACTCACTGCCCAAGCCAGTGCAGATGTCTCCTACATGTCTGGTTCCCGACTGTGGTACTGCAGTGTGAGAAGGCAGACCCAACAGAGGACACAGGCCAGCCAATAACCCATCAGCAGTCATCCTCGGAGTGCCAGTGACAACACAGATACCCGGCCCAGGGCTGAGCCACTCCAGTCCTTCCCCTGGACTCCTCTCTTTACCACATTTCCCCCCTGTGTCTCCAACACAGAATAAACACAAGATAAGCCAAACTTCCATCCTCTGTGAAGACAGCAGAAGGCAAACTCAAAAAAGAAAGAAAAAAAAAAAAAAAAACCCCACCAAAACCAAAGTCAACACACAAGAAATCCAAAGCCAACCAACCAATCAACCTCCACAGAACAGGTATCCTTCTCTGCACCCAGACCAGCATCACCTAAGGACACCACACTGAATGGACACTGTCTAAGAGTGGTCCTAGTTTCGGCAGCCTCTACACAATCATCAGCACAGGAGCATCATGAGGGGACACAGATACCTCGGTCTCTTACCTCACTTTCCTCCTGCCGTTTGCTCACTTTCTAAAAGGAGCCTGGATGCTCTAAGCCTACGCAGTACATCTGTGACACACACCTGTTGTAAAAAGTGCTCAAAACTGGCGCTCAAAAGCTGGCTCAGTGGGTAAAGGTTCTTGTCTTCGAGCCTGTATCAGTTTATCTCTAGGACTCATTACTAGCAAGTCATTCCTCTGACTTTCCAGCATGCTTCTGTTTACAAGGACACACACATTTAAATTTTAAAACAGGTTTTCAGCAGAGGGCTAGAGGGGTGGTACAGAGGGTAAGAGCACATGCTCCTCTTGACAAGAATCTGAGTTTGGTTCCCAGCATCCACCTCGGGTAGCGAACAACTTCCTTTAACTACAGCTCCAGGGGAGGTCTAACACCCTCTTCTGGTCTCGAAGGGTACTGCATTCATATACACAAAGCCACATACAGATGCACACAAACGTATATAATGTTTAAAATTGCTAACGAAATCTTTTTAAAGTTAAAAAAAATTTTAATACTATTTTGGGGGGGCTATTTTTTAAAATTCCAATACTATTTTTGGAGAGGGGGGCTATAAGCTCCTGTAAAAATTTAAGAGCTATGAGCCTTTTCCCATATAAATGAGAAATACTTGCACACAACTTCTGGGTGCTCAAGAGCCCTAGGGTTGGCCCCAGGAGCTAGGAGTAAAAAAGAGGCCTGGTATCAATGTGGGGTGCCTGTTTTGTTACCCATGCCAGGTCTTGCCTTCATATTGGCACAACAGAGGACACACTGCAGATATGATAGGCAACTCCGACTTCATTTAATCCCAACCCCACTCCTTTCCCATAATTAGATCATGTTTCTTTTCCTGTTGAAGCTTGGAGAACAGTGATTGCATGAAGAGGAGGCCCAACCCCGGACCTTCTGCCGGAGCAGAGCCTGAAGTGGGCCCAGGGCCCAGCACCAGAGGGGGTTCTTTGGGGGCCATCTGGTCAGGCCCTAGCTGCCGTTGCAGGGTGTCGCTCTTGCTGTTCCCACACCTGCCCCGCCAGGCCTGGCCAGATGGTCAGCTCTGTGTCTTTGCCAGTTATACCAGTGGGCTTCAGAGTGGGCTGGCAGCCAGAGAGCCCAGCATAGAAAGAAGGCTAATGAAGCCCCAGGACCTTAGGGCCTTGTCCAGATCGCCACTCCCTCTTGCCTCCTCACTCTATGGCTCCTTGGCATCTCCAGTTTAGTGGGGAAACACTTCTACCCATTTCATCGAACCTCAGGACACAGCCCTGAACCTCTGTCTGCCAGCCAAGGAGCTCTGCAGAGCTGAGAAGACAGGGGAAGCTGCCACACAGCATAGAAACCACAGCTCAGAGGGAGTGGTGGTCCAGAGACAGCACTACACACCAGCCCTGCTGGTGTCTGGCCACCTGGGTTTAAGGCAAGAGCTCAGGTACCTTGTCTGGCTTAGCTTTTCCTAGGAGAATACTCTGGTATCCCTCAAATTCTGTTCCTAGATGGGAGGGAGTTAATTGATTTCTGAATTATGAGGAGCCATAGGTCAGCCCATGGGACAGCTCAGATGGTACACCCTGGATCCTTTTATCACACACACACACCAAAGAAAGCACAGATTGTGTGGCTCCCGGGAGAGCCTGTTGGATTTCATTCCTGTCTCTGTGGCTGACTGGCAAGAGACTCAGACACCTCTTGTGCATCCCCTCCCCCAGATCTGAAAAAGACCACAGGTCAGAGCTGACCCAACTGAAGCATGGACAGTCTTGGCAGGAAGGGCCTGAGGGTCTGTGCATAGGGCCACAGCTCCTTCCTTGGAGGTTTCTGGGAAACCATGGAAGGAAAACCATGTCTTGGAAATCTAAGCCCCTTAGCCACCCTGTTAATGGACACGCACATTTCAGGACACTGGGTCAGACACTTTGGAGACAGAAATGACAAAAAAAAAAAATAAACTGGACATTTTCCTGGAGGAACCCACAGTGTGGTGGGCAGCCTGTTAGGTCATTCTAAGCCACTACAGAAAGAATAGCCAAGGACAGCTTAGACCATGGGCCAAGAGCCAGTGGCCAGGGAGGAGGAGACTGGCCCATAGGGAGGACAAGGCCTAGCAACTCCCCTCTGCTTCACCGATGGACCACCGTCGTCGAGTCCTACAGCAGCAGGGGCAATTAGGAAGGAGGCTGCACACTGCCTGGGAGAAGTGGCCTTGGACCTTCCTCTTCAGCTGAAGGATGAGCCAGGACGGTCAGCCATGCTCTATGGCAAGAGCTGTGTGTGTGTGGGGGGGGGTGATTCACACATCTGAGGCTCTTTTAGACCCCAACACACCTCTTCTCCAGAAAGCTTAGCAGGACAGTGATCTTTTGGCTAAAAAGCCCAATTCTGAAACCTGAGGATTCAGACATTAACTGCTCTCTAATCAGATAAAGATCTTCTCAACTGAGGAGAGATGAGCTCTCAGTCTGTGGAGGCTCAGCGTCACCTTCCCCCGATTTAGGGGTGGGGGATGGCTTTCAGCTGTCTATCATCCAGGACAGGTAAAATTGGAATTAAGAAGGAAGGTCGGCGTCCCGAGAAACAAACTATTGGGAGTCTTCCTCCAGTGCCCCCAGACCATGAAAAAGCTCCAGTCTCTCCCTGAATGGACGGATAAGGAGGGAAACCAAGAGGAGATGATGCATGAACCCAGTCACTCAGCCTTAACTGGGCAACAGGTCCTGACCACCAAGTGTGCTCATACTTGGGGGAACACTAGAAGGAGTGCTCCTATACCTCAGGGGTGAATTTCTTCAGTAAGAGCTGGACAATGCCATGGCATTCTGAGTACAACAGTTCACCCCCTCTAATCCCGCCAGAAAAGGCAAAGGCCAGCGCTCGCTCACTGTGTTCACATAAGAAATCTTAGTTTTCAGCTCCTTTCTGGGGCTTCAGACCGGCAAAGATGCCTGGATTCCAGGACAGGGTGGGAGGGAGGAGAAGGGGAAGAGGAGGGGGGAGAGGAAAGCTTTGTGGAAGAAGAGTCAAGAGATCAAAGGGCAGAGAATCTGCTGCTCGAGAGAGGGCACAAAGGCCATAAACCAGCAAAGGGGAGGGAGGGGTGCTTCTCAATGCCCGTTAGAAAAAAGGCTCCAGGATCAGTGGGGAGGGGTTGCAAAGCTGAGGGAAGAGCCCACGGAGGAGGTCGTCACTAGTCCTGGGGCCCTAACAGGAAATAGGGCAGAGTTTGGAGGCTCAGATTAGTCAGTGGAAGCTAACAAAAGGGTTAAATTTGAGCCCCCCCGTGTCAGGGACGAAGCTTCTGTTAGCCAGAAATACTGACGGCTAAAAGCTGAGTCCCAGCCAAGCCACCTTTGTCCCTCCCTAAATCTCAGACCTCAGACCACCACCCCTCCTGGACACCCACGCCCGGCGCCGCACTCACCCTGTCGCTGCTGGCAGGGGGTCCGGAGTCCGGAGGCGGCGCTGGGGGCCCCGGGGTCTCGACCCGAATGAGGCGGTGCGGGGGTGAGCCGTGGCGCGGGGGCGGTGTGGGGCCAGGGACCGTAGGGGTGGAAAGGGCGGCGGACACAGACGAGCCCCCAGAGTAGGGGTCCTCGAAGTCGCGGTCTCGCTGCAGCCGGTAGGCGGCTAGGATGTCCGGGGGCGGCGCAGGGGGCGCGGCCGGACAGGGCGCTGGGGGGCGGTAGTCGGGCTCTGGGGGGGCGGGTTTGGCGCCCCCTCCGCCGCCGCCCCCGCGAAAGCCCAGATGCTCCCGCAGCCACTTAGCCACTCCGCCGCTGCCGCCCCCTCCCGGGCCGGTTCCCGCACCCCCAGCCCCGCGGCGGGATCCCCCGGGGCCGCCCCCCGCGCTGCCCTGCGCCCGCGACCCGGGGCCGGAGCCCGTAGGAGGAGCTCCGCTCAGTAGCATGGGGCCCTCCCAACTGAGCGAGCCGACCGCGGGCGGCGAGGGCGGGGCGAGAGGGGGTGGAGCTGCGCCGGCGGGAGGGGCGGGGCTCTTCAGCGACAAGAGGGGCGGGGCCGGCTGCCTAACGGGGACCCGAGGACTGGGAGAGGAGTAGATGGGAGACAGCGGGGTGCGGGGAGCAGTTGCTGCATGAGGGTGAATCCTCCACGTGTCGCCACGCGTGTTCCTGTGGGGCGTTCACTAGTCCCATCTGCTCTTCTTTTTCACCTCCGAGTTTGCGTCAGACGCGGGAAGATGAATCCCCAGGCACATCCTGCTCATCCTTATTCATTTTCCCCAAAACCAAAGACCCAAACAACATTTTCGAAGAAGCTGCTCTTTAAATGTGCCTATTACTGCCCTCACTTTGGGAGTACCGCCTACCTCCTCCTGTCCCTCATCTCACACCCAGATCTAGGTTGCCTTTATATCCAGGCAAACTTCTCAAGTGGCATGTAATCAATTCCCCAAAGACACCCTTGCTCTGATGTTTCCACACACACCCACCATCTTCAAATACTAACAACCCTCACACAAACAATTCCCATCCACGCTTACACACGCCCCAGCAGGCCCACGAAGCCCTCACAGCTGCACTGCTTTCTTGTGGAAATCCTGGGTTTGTCAATCAGTTTGTGACACGATAGAAACAGACAATTGAATAAATCAAGTCGAGGAACAGGTCTGATGTTGTCTATCACCAGCCCCTTATCTTTCAGGGCCCGGACACTAGTCTGATGATGCCCAGGCGCCTGGCGTTTGTTTTGTCTTAGAAATGAAGCAGATTATTCAACTGAAGTATTGTAGCCCTGAAGCTAAAGGCCAACATTCTCATTCATATTCTCTCTCTCTCTCTCTCTCTCTCTCTCTCTCTCTCTCTCTCTCTCTCTCTCTCTCCCCCCCTCCCTCTCCCCCTCCCCCCTTCCTCCCTCCACCGGAAACTGTCCGCATTACTTCACTGTTGTACTGGCTCTGCACACTGACTCTGTGCTTCCTCACTCTCTTCTAGTTGCTTATGGTTGTTTTAAGATAGGATTTCATACTGTAGTAATGCAGGAATTCTCTGTAAAAGCTCAGTCTGGTCTGCTCTGCCCAGGGTCTCCAGAGAGGGTTGACTTGACCTGCGTGTATCACCTTTTGTATGAGCAGGGAATCAGGTGAGCCTCCAAAGAGGGGTAAATTTGAAGCTGAGGAAGAAGGCTGTGATGGGAAAACATTACATTTATTATTCCTATGATTCCAAGTATGTTAAATTTCTGCCGTGTGCAAATTCTAATTTTATGTATTCTCAAACAGTAATGATCTTGATCTGGGGTGTGTGTGTCTTGTTACATTGTAGATTGCCACTTTTGCAGGTCTAACTGAGGAACTTGCAGGTGATAAAAATGCCATTGGACCCCTACTACACATTGGATAGCCTGCCTGTAAAAGACATTGGGAACTTTTACGTCACAGGGTATAACAGAGAAAATAAGAGGTTAACACTCCAGAATGTACAGTTTAAAATGTTAACTACTGATACAACACGAGATGACAGGCTCCTGAGGAGATTCCAGCTAACCTGTAGGAGAGGGTCTCCACACTCACCAATTGGGAGAGGACCGGAAAGGCGTTGTCCAGGAGTCCACAGCTCTACCTTCTAGTTAGCTTTTGGGCCAAGACCACGCCCTGGTCTTATCCTAGAAAGGTTGATAGGAGCTGCTGTTGTGCAAATTAAGGGTGCTGGATGGTGGTGGTGGTGGTGGCTGTGGTGGTGATGGTGGTGGAGGAGGTAGTGGAGGAGGTGGTGGTGATGGAGGAGGTGGAGGAGGAGGTGGGGGTGGTGGAGGTGGTGGAGGAGGAGGGGAGGTGGAGGTGGTGGAGGAGGAGGTGGTGGAGTTGGTGGTGGGTGGAGGTGGTGGAGGTGGTGGTGGGTGATGGAGGAGGTGGAGGTGGTGCTGGAGGTGGTGATGGTGGTGGAAGAGGTAGAGGAGGAGGTGGTGGTGATGGAGGAGGTGGAGGAGGAGGTGGTGGTAGCTATGGTGGTGGAGATGGTGGAGGTGGTGGAGGTGGTGGTAGAGGTGGTGGTGGTGGTGGTGGTGGTGGAGGTGGTGGTGGAGGTGAAGTTGCAGGTGGTGGAGGAGGTGGTGGTGGGGATGGAGGGGGTTGCGGTGGTGGTGGAGGAGGTGGGTGTGGTGGTGGAGGTGGTGGAGGTGGAGGAGGTGGAGGTGGTGGTGGTGGAGGTGGTGGAGGAGGAGGTGGTGGAGGAGGAGGTGGTGGAGGTAGGGTGGTGGTGGTGGTGGTGGTGGTGGTGGGAGGGTGGTGGTGGTGGTGGTGGTGGTGGTGGAGGTGGTGGCGGTGGTGGAGGTGGCGGTGGTGGTGGCGGGGGAGGTGGTGGTGGTGGAGGTGGCGGAGGTGGTGGCGGCGGGGGAGGTGGGGGGAGGGGAGGTGGTGGTGGTGGTGGTGGAGGTGGTGGTAGTGGTGGTGGTGGTGGTGATAGTGGAGGAGGTGGTGGAGGTGGAGGAGATGGAGGAGGTGGTGGAGGTGGTGGTAGGGTGGTGGTGGTGGTGGTGATGGTGGGAGGAGGAGGTGGTGGTGGTGGAGGTGGTGGTGGAGGAAGAGGTGGTGGGTGGTGGTGGAGGTGGTGGTGGTGGTGGAGGTGGTGGTGGAGGTGGTGGTGGCGGTGGTCACGTGTGGCAATTTGAATGAGTGTAGGCTTCTCTTTTTTTTTTTTTTTTTTTTTTGGGAGCTGGGGACCGAACCCAGGGCCTTTAGCTTGCTAGGCAAGCGCTCTACCACTGAGCTAAATCCCCAACCCGAGTATAGGCTTCTCAAAGAAGAGCCGAGGAAGCCGGACATTCCCAAGTGTGTGTACAGGCTGTGTAGGCTCCGCAGGAGTCAGGCTCATGGCTTTTTATGTTTCTGTTTGTTTGTTTGTTTGTTTGTTTGATGTTTTGTTTTTTACAGTAATCATATATAGAATTTTGGAGGATTTTGAAGTTACCACATTCAAAGAGTTGCTTAAGAAACTCAAATGAGACTACAAGGTGCTTCCTTAGGGGTCTCTGATAAGTCTATAAAATTGATGTGTGGCTCACAAGGATAGAGGGATGCAGGATAACTCTGTTATAGCAAAGCTAGCAGTCTTGTTACATATGATTCTTTGAAGAGAATGAATGAGGTCCTACCTGAGGTCATATATATCCAGAACTTAAGCCTGTTATTACTTCAGCATAAAACATCTATGTCTATGTATGACCAGGAGCACACAAAGGCAGTCAGTCAGAACAGCCTTTATAGAAAACACTGTATCGGAATTTTTTAACATTAAAAAAAGTGAGTGTGTGTACGTGTAGGTTAGAGTTACTTCTCTCCTTCCACAATTCTACCATGAATTGAGCTTAGGCCATTATTAGTCTTGGTGGTTGGAACCTTTAAAAGCTTCAATCAGACTCTGGAGTGAGGAAAACCTTCTGTTTTCCTATGCCATTCATTTTATATTTCTCTGTCTTCCTATGCTCCTTCAAGGTTTGGATAGATGAAATAAGGGGTGAAGTTCTATTCCAATCCAGGAGGCGCAAGAGGAGAGGAAGCCAGCAAGGGCAAAAGGCACCAAGAGAACCCCAGAGCCGCAGCCCCTGCCTGTGAGGATGATGGCCGGTGGAGAGGATGAGGCGGTGGAAGTCCATGTCCAGAGGCACGCAGCTACGTGTAACTAGCTCTAGGAAGTCCAACACTGGCCTCCATAGACAACTACACATACATGGTTCTCTCTCTCTCTCTCTCTCTCTCTCTCTCTCTCTCTCTCCAAATAAACACATCTTTAAAAAAAAGATCTGTTTGCATTAACCTATTCTCTTTTTCTTAAGATTGATTTTATTTATTTCATGTACACTGTCTTCAGATGCACCAGAAGAATCCCATTACAAATCGTCATGAGAATTGAACTCAGGACCTCTAGGAAGAGCAGCCAATGCTCTTAACCACTGAGCCACCTCTCCAGCCTCCAACCTATCCTCATCATTGTATCATAACTCCCTTTGATGCCCAAATTCTCCCAATTTGGCCAATGAGAGAGGACTTTCTCGAGAGGTGTCTATATACTTTTTATTTGACCTCAGCCACCTTTTCTCTTTTTCCAATACATGCTTTGTTATTCATTAAGACCGAGACTGACAAATACAGAGGTGAATGCTAGCAGCAAACCATTGAACTGAGAATGGGGTCGCCATTGGAGGAGTTAGGGAAAGGATTGAAAGAGCTGAAGAGGCTTGCAACCCCATAAGAACAACAATACCAATCAACCAGAACTCCCAGGGACTAAACCACTACCCAAAGAGTACACATGGACAGACCCATGGCTCCAGCTGCATATGTAGCAGAGGATGACCTTGTTGGGCAACAATGGGAGAAGAAGCCCTTGGTCCTGCCAAGGCTCAACCCCGCAGTGTAGGGGATGTCAGGGTGGGGAGCCAGAAAGGGGTGGGTGGTTGGGAGTGGGGAACACCCTCATAGAAGAAGGGGAGAGGGGGTGGGATGGGGGTTTATGGATAGGAAACCAGGAAAGGGGATAACATTTGAAATGTAAATTAAAAATATCCAATAAAAAAACAAGTAAATAGTAGGTTTATTGCAAAAAAAAAAAAAAAAGAGAGACTGAGACTGAGTTTCATTTGTATCAACTTAAAAAAACACACAAGGGTGTTTTGCCTGCTGGCACATCTGTGTACCACTTGTGTGTGAGATTGGATCCTGTTACAGGTGGTAGCAAACCACTGAGTGGGTGCTAAGGATCGAACCCAGGTCATTCCTAGTCATTTCTGTTTGGCCTACATAGTTTTGGTCAACTCACTCTTTAAAAAGTTAAGTCAGCTTCCAGTGTTTAAAATTATGGGATATCTTGCACAAAACTCCAAGTTCCAGTCATCTCCTAAAATACCAGGAGGTCTGGCACTTATATTCCTGTCAAGTGTCAGAAGATGAGTAGGAAGGGTGCCTGCAAATGAATTCACGCCGTCAGAGAAGGTCTTAGGAGTTCATTGAAGCTCCAAGCTTTTACCACTGACTTTTTCACTTTTCTTACTGTTTTTTCCCTTGGAAGGCTGGGGGGGGGGGAAGGAAAGGCAAAGAGGAAGGGAGCAAAGAGAGGTAGGGAAGGGAGAAAGGACTTTGTGTGACCGGAAAAACAGGAGGGTTCCATTTTCTTTTTGTAGAACCACAGACTATCTCTTTAATATGAAAATAATGTGGTTGTCTACTGAGAGAACATACCAGAAAGCTAAGTCTTGCAATCACAAAGCAAACCTTGCTATTCTTTTAAATGACGATAAGAAATCCCCCGAAGCCAGACACTCTTCCGTGTATCTGTAATCTCAACTACTCTAGAAGCTGGAGGACTGAGCTTAAGGCTAGCCTAGCTATAGACCAAAGCAAGATCCTGGAGGAATGCAGAAAGCCAAAAAGCCAAAACACCCCCTCTTCAAATACTCATTGATGGAGCTAGGTCCATAATCTCAGAACTTGGGAGGCTGAGGCAACTTTGAATTCCACAGCAACTTTGGTAGCCAAATGAGTTCAAGGCTAGACTCAGCTACATGAGACTCTGCCTCAAAAAAACAAAACAAAAGAAAAAACAAAACCAAAACACAAAAACAAACAAACAAACAAACAACAACAAAAAAATGTAGGCGGAGCTGTGTGGGTTTGGAGCACAATCATGGTCAAGATGGTGGTGCAGGGCACAGGGAAGACTGAGGCAGAAGACTCGCTGTGAGCTCCTGAAGTGATGGCTTAGGAGCTAGAAGAGCTTGCGGCTCTTGCAAAGGGTCTGGGTTCGGTCCTAGCACTCAGTTCTAGAGTATCCGCCAAGTTCTTTTGACCTTTCTGGGTATGCACTATGTAAGTAAGCAAAATTCTAATGCATGTGAAACAAAATAAATATTTTTAAAAGATCTTAAAAGCAAAACCAAAAACCTAAAACAATGAAAGCTACAAAAACAAAAGCCAGGGTAAACCACACAACAAAAAGGACTCAGTGAATCCTGCCTGCAATGCGCTTGCTTGCTTGCGTTTTTTTTTTTTTTTCCTTCTGACTTTAGTGGCTTCTTCACTTCAGTTACATCTTTTTTGGCAATAAGAGATGACAGTGGGGGGGGGGCTTTCAAGTAGACTGCCGAGACAATTTCCTCTTCTAGTCTCCAATTCGGGTCTTAATGGGTCGGTTCGTTCTTCTGTTTTACCACACTAAATTGTCCCTTACTCAAACTAGATGGGCAAGAGGGACAGGAGGTGGTGGGATTCGAGGAAGACAGGCCTCAAGATGGATGGAGATTCCCTCAGTGTGAGTACTCTTACCCACTTAGGCAAATCTGTCACCTATCTCGTATTCTCACATCATATTTTTGGGGGGAGTTGGAGGTGTGGGTATTTATGTAAGAAGAGGAGTACCTTCCCATGTGTGGATACATATGTATTTGCTACACTATGACTATCATGGCAAGATTGTGGCACTGGAAAATGGCAAGCATTGGTGGATGACATGAAGAAGGAGAAGGAACCTTTCGGTTAGACTTGGGCACATGCAGTCTGTAATTACAAACGAACGACGCGGTTTTTAAAAACAAAAGCGGAGGTGCGGGAAATCCTACAAGGTCACAGGGGCGCTGTTTCGATCGCGTTGAATGGCTTAGACAACGGCTTTTCAGAAGGAAGGGATTAGAAACTGTTCGATCTGAAGCGGTATTCAGAGTGTTAAAGAATTCTTAGATGCCGCGATCGTTAGAAAAGCCCGATTTTCAAAGGGAAAGAAAAAACAGTGGATCTTATTTCTAACATGGAACCCCCAAAAACATAGGAACCCCTTGCCGTGCCATTGTCGCCACAATGCCGTGACTCGGATTCGAACCGAGGTTGCTGCGGCCACAACGCAGAGTACTAACCACTATACGATCACGGCGAGCTACCAGGGACCTGTAATATTCCTCTTCTGAATATTCTCTTCAATACTCATAGGCCTTCCTACTTCCTGCGTCACTAAATGACCCATCTGTTGGGCGGGACTCCAACCTAGCATAGCGTGTGATGCGCAGGCGCACTGCACTCTCGCAGCTAACTAGGCTTCACTTTGGTTCCTTAGTCTGGGGCAAAGTAGTCGCTTGCGAGAGGTGTTAGGGGTTGGCCGGAGACCTCCTGAGTACACGGGGACCCGAGGTGACTGTCTTGGGGAAGCCGGTTTCCGGTGCCTGGACCCTTGAAGTGGACTCTGCAGAGTTCTCGGGCCTGCAGGGGCGTTCCCCATTGCGTCTCCTGGCTGCAGATCCTCCGCCATCCCTAGCAGCGACCCATCAGGACCTTTGCGTAGAGTGCGGATGCCCTCTGTACTGAGTTAGCTGTATGGAGAGAACTCAATTGAATGCCTGTCAGCTTCGGCTTTCTGCCCCCATAAACTCTCTCTCTTGCAGCCTCTCCCTCTCTTGGATGGCTAAATCCTCCCTCCAAGATACTCCCGCTCGGCTTTGCGCCCACTTCTGACCCCACTGGGTGGCAATTGAGACTCGGTCCAGTTTCCTTCTTGTCCCTCAGCGCTCCCGCCCACATGGCGTCTAGCCTGTGACAACTTCCATAGAGGGGCAGTGATATTTCCTAAACCAAGAGTATGCCAGTGGTTTCTGACAAGTGAGTTCAAAGTGGCCAGTACCCTCTTCTGCAGAACCACCGGAGAAATCGCTAAACACCAACTAAATTTTTTCCCCATTTCACAGCCCAGACTGCAGGGCATCCTCCTTCTTTTCCTGCTCACGTGGCTTAGAGTGTCGTTTCCCGCCCCCAAAGACAGGTGCCCATTCACTCAACAGGTTCTAGAGGAACGCTAGTTGTCAGCCAAGTCAGGCCCTAGAGCTGTGGGAGCCGGCAGGTCTTAAAAATGACCCTGGGAGAACACTTAGAAGAGGAATCACGACAGTGCCTTTTCATGACTGTGTTCAGCCTTTTGTACATTAAATTGCTGTTTGACAGATTTCCATTCTACTCATAAAAGCTCCCTCTGCGGAGCCTCTTCGTTCCATCACTTCGGCGTCTACTCCAGTGCTTTGATGGAAATCTGTGACGTCAAAGATATATAGGAGACTAAAAAAAAAAAACACGATATTTTTATGGAAACAGTCACATATGTACACTGCACTTTTCTGGCTGATGCAATTCCCTGGATTGGGGTGCAAGTACCATCCCCATAACAAACTGGAAGCCTCTGAGCTCCCGCAGTCTAATTTGGCCTACGCTGGTATAAACCCTGTTCGCAACTGTCACTTGTTTGGGGTCCATTTTTCTGGAATGTTAGCTGTGTATTAAAATGGAATACAAGAACAAAACAGGTCCCTTGCCGTGCCATTGTCGCCACAATGCCGTGACTCGGATTCGAACCGAGGTTGCTGCGGCCACAACGCAGAGTACTAACCACTATACGATCACGGCGAGCTACCGGGAACCTAGGGTCAGGACTTCTTACTTGATCTCTTCTGTATTGGATGCCCCTCCCCCTTTGACGTCACTGGGTTGATGGCATTTGTTTCCGCCTATCATCAACGGCGGGACTTACGAGTGTGCGCAGGCGCTTTGTTTTCCCTGGTTAGACCCGCGCGCAGGCGGAAAGCCCTACGCTCCGCAGCAGTGAAAACAGCGGTAGACTGGGTCTGTTTTTTTCCCTTTTCATTTCTCTTCTTTCTTTCTTTCTTCTTCCTTTTTTTTTCTTTTTGAGTCGGGGTCTCATTCGGGCAGGCTGGCCTCTTAACGTCCCGCGTTTTAGGTTCCCAGGCGCCACTACGTTGGGCTTGCCAGGCATTTTCATGACCGTTTTTTTTTGAGGTGCGTTCCCAAGCCAAGCGGAAACTCGAGAAGATTGGCCCATTGTTAAGGTCAGCTCGGGGCCCTTGAAATACAGTCCAGGGATGTCAGGAAATTGATCGTGCCTGTCTCAAGGGCCACACTGGCTATGCACTGCACTGTGGCGTTCCGGTAGCTCGCCGTGATCGTATAGTGGTTAGTACTCTGCGTTGTGGCCGCAGCAACCTCGGTTCGAATCCGAGTCACGGCATTGTGGCGACAATGGCACGGCAAGGGCGCCTTTTTAGTAGTGAAGCAATGCCATGTAATTCTCCTACTTAATCACTGTTGCCCGTGATGAAGGAATTATAATGCGTGGTTAATTCTCAGAAACATCTTACTGTGTTGTCCACCACTGAAGGTACAATGTGTCAGGTTATGTACCTTTCTTTTGTTGGTATTTCTGCGAGGTACTTTTCGATTTTCCTAATTCAACGGTTAAATCATATTTTGGTCCTTTAAAAACCTCACATGATTTAAGATTTCATCACAGATGGCGTAGGAATTATAGAAACAATGCGAAAATTAGGGGCTAGAGTCGGGTAGGTAGGAAAACAAACCAAATTATTTTTGGCTCAGATCATATGACAAATGAAGGAAGGGACTGGTTCCTGTGATTGCTGTGGCATGCTAAGATAGTCAGTCTCCTGGGTGCTGGTGATTTCTTGGAGTCCCCAGTCTACGACAGATTAGAGCAAATTACCACGTTGTTTTGTGTGTTTTTAAACAACCCCAAGTTCCACAAAGGGGGGGATCTGTTATTTGGCATCAGGCCAGATGGAAGTGAATTTTTTGACCTGGCTCTTGAGCATGTGATGGAAGGAACCCAGAGTGGTCCAGGAGAGTACCCAGAGAATGAGGAGTTTCTCCAGCTCCTCCCAGGGGCACTGGGGTGGCAAAGCAAGTCAGGAAACTTTCCTGGGAAAATGGTCTTTGTAATGTGGTTGGATCCTTTCACCCACAATCCATCAGGAACTACTTACTGAAGAGGGTAGAAAATTAAGACTTCATTGCAGCCCTCCCCCCAACCCCTCAAACAAACAAAAGAAGACAAAAGCCACCCTTGCATGCTGTAATTTCCCTGGGTCTCCCAGCACTTTACAAGATTTGGTGAGTTTAAAGCCACATAACAGGGCAGCTTGTACCTTACAAGTGTTCTGAACGAAATGCAGAAGGTGAATGTGAAAACCCATCAGATTTGTGTGAACAGCTGTGTATTTTGGAAATAAGTGTCACCAAACCCAGTCACCAGGACTGTGGCAGTTGTACCTTGGCTGACTTTGCTAGTGCTGTTCCTATGAATGGGGTTTGGGAGAGCTGCAAGCATTCCTTTCTCATGGAGACATAAACCATGTCTACCTCCCCCTCAACAATAGGTTAGGTCCCCATAACAAACCAAAGGTCCCCACAGGAACTAGAAGGTTGTTGGGTTTACTTACAGAGTCTGAGTGAGGGGTTACTGGCAGGTGACCATAAAGTGACCATATTAGAAAGTTCACCTAGCAAGACTTTCCCAAAGTCACATAGACAGAGTCCCCTTCAGTCAGCTTCTCCCAGCATGAAAACCGTATTGTCTCTGGAGACCTGAAGTCACATGCAGTTGGATGAGAATGACATGCAGGTGGCCAGGAAGAGTGGCTGGCATCTCAGGGAGAGCGGAGTGACCCTCCCTACCCATCCCCTCTTTGAGAGAACAGCAACTGTTCACTGGCTCAATCATGATGGCTGCTTCCAACCAGGCACAGCTGACCTGGTCAACACAGCTGCTCTTTGACTTGGATGACCAAGGAGGAAGGGGTAGACACTCTGATATTATTTAGGGGTGCAGGAATAGGTCCATTTTCTCTGTCAATTAAGTCAAAGGCAGGAAAAGTTTGAAAGTGAAGCAAAGCCAAACTTTATTCAAAGTGCAAATTTTATACAGTTAAGAAAGAAAGAAAGAAAGAAAGAAAGAAAGAAAGAAAGAAAGAAAGGAAGGAAGGAAGAAAGGCAAACTTCCCCAGGGCAGGCAACTTGTCAATCTTAGAAGCCCAGAGGAGGAGAGTGACAGGAAAGGGGCAAAGGGAAAAGCCATTTGAGTAAAGCCAGCAAGGATGAGTGGTGTATCAGAGAAAGAGTAAGGAAGCCCAAGTACTAGGGTGGAAAAGCATTTATAGGCTCTAGAAACAAAGAAAGAAGCAAAAGGAAATAGTTGAACCTTTTAAATTCAGGACTCATTAAGGTGGGCAGACCCAGTAGGGTCTCATAGCAGCTTGTAGGAATTGTAGTGGGGCTGGAAATTCTGGGAAGCCCAAGTATCGCATTTTGTTAAAGAGATAATTATTCCCCTGTCTGTGTAGCATGGTTTACGGCCTTCCTAGGGCTGGTCCCTTGGCAAGGTGATGGACAAACTATTACCTTCTGGGTAGCTGGAAATGTTAGCTGAGAACAGATCTCATCCTGTTGGCAGAAGAACTAGTTTTCCCTTACTGGGCTTTTCTGTTGCTGTGTCAATTCTCTATGAACACAGTAAAACAATCAAGAAAACAGCTCAGAAACAGCTGTCATCTGAGGTACCCCACTGGTCACCCATATCTGTGGCCGGAAGGAAGCTACAGAAATGTAGCGTGACCCCGGTGCATGAGAGTCTGGAGCGCAGGAGGATGCTCTGGCCTACAACTGGCTTCGGGACAGGAATATTGTCACGGTGGAGATGGGTCAACCTTGCGTCTTTTAAGGTCCTTGGCCAGTTTTCTTTGCTCTAATTTCAGGGTGACAGATCAGTCTGACATAGTGACTTGCCTGCCCATTAGACGTGACTTCAGGGAAGAACCAGCACTGCTGTGAACAAGCGCTGAGTGTTGGCTTGGCTTGGGCACCTTACTGTGGGTTTACCGTTTAGACTCCTGGGCATGGCTGGTGGAATTCATTTCCTCTGCTTATCTCAGGTGATGAGGTTTCTGGGCTGGCAATGCTGAGAGCCAGAGCCCCAGAGAGCCTGGCCTAGGTGATGTCACCGTGACCCAATGGCACCCTCAGCGGCCAATCCTTCCCTGTTCCCACTTTTTAAAACTGTTTTTGTTTGTTTGTTTTAATTGTTTATTTTTTATTCTATAAATGCTGTCACTAGACATGACATTTCCCAAGTTGGCTCCAAACCTGGCACCCGCAAACAAACAGGTGGTGTTAAGCGTCCCCTCAGCCTCCATCTCAGTTCCAGCAGCCTCCATTTTGGTTGGGTTTCTTCAGGTTTCCATCACCTTTTACTTTTTTCCAGCAGCAGACCTAGGTCTCCACCAGGAGGCGCTGTATCCCAAGCGGTTGACTTGGGAAGTGGAACCTGTAGGAGAGTCAATTAATTTGGGAGACACATCTGACTGACTTAGTTGAGGCATCCCTCTGGCTTCTCTGGTAAGTCCACACTCAAGCTCCCCCCCGCCTTTGTCTTCTTCTCCTCCACCATTCATAAACGAGACTCATTTTGCGCTGAAAATACTGAGTACGGCAGGCAGGACTACAAAACTGTGGACGAAGCTTTTGGTCCAGAGTTGTCGACTTTCCAGTCGCACTTGTCACCGGACATATGTGCAGGTCAAATGACTAGCACAGATGCATTCGTCAGCTGACCTCTTGTTTCTAGATCTTTCCGCCCTCAGAAGAAAGAGGGCTCAAGGAGTTCCTGTGGGACTTGATTCCTGTCCCAAGACCTGAGACTTTTTCCTGAGTCCGGAAGATAGCAGGGAGTGGTTTCCAGACATTATTCTAGAAGCGAACAATTGGAAGAAACTTTCTGTCACAGAGTAAGAAAAAGGTCAGTGTTACAAAACTACATTAAGATTTCATGATTCTCCAGTCAGAAAGGCAGCTCTCAGGAACACTAATGACAACAATTGCTGAGGTGATGTGACAAGAGAGGAGCTCCTAAACACTGTGTGTGTGTGTGTGTGTGTGTGTGTGTGTGTGTGTGTGTGTGTGTGTAGATAGTGCAGCCAGTTTGTAAATCAGCCTGGAGGTGACTGCCACATGACCCAGTGACACCATGCCTGGGCACACACCCAGTGGGCTCCACATCCTACCATAGAGATACGTGCAAATCCATGTTTAGTGCTGCTCTATTCATACTAGCCAGGAAAAGGAACCAACTGTGATGCCTATCAATGGATGGCTGAGAAAAGTGTGGCTCATATGCATAAAGGGGCACTACTCAGCTCTGAAGAAAACCCAAATAATGAAACGCAGGCAGATGGATAGAACTGGAAGAACGTGTTCCGAGTAGGGGAAGGACAAAGACACATGCTCTCTCCAATTTGTGGGCCCTAGCATTAAGTCTTTTGTGGGTTTAACTTGGAGCACAGTGGAAGCCGGAAAGAAGCATTTGGGGGGCACATTAGGGAGAGGGTGGTAAATTATAGGTAAATGAGAGAGGCGGAAAACAGATGGGTTACAAAGCTTCAGGGTGCTGGGGAGGGGTTGGGTAGCTAAGCTATGGAAGCCTGCTACCTCACAACCCAGTTAAAATATAGTTAGAGGGCTGGCAGAATGCACACGGGAGGAAATGAGGAGGGCGGAAGGACTAAGTGAGGATGGTGCAGGCTTTCATGAGAGGGGGAGAGTTAGGAGGTTAACCAGCACTAAGGGTGTGTGCAAAAGCCTAATGGAAAACCACTAAATAAGCTAATTGCAAAAAATGACTTAAAAATAATTATAATAGAATTGCCTTGCATGGGAAGACAGTAAGAATCTCAGACTACGTGGGTTATGCTATGAAAATTACCAAGTATGGGCATTATTGATCAGAGATGCCCCAGAGGTCTTCAACCCTGGCTACTGAATTGGCCTTGGTTAGCCTCCATGGTGAGACTGCATGCTAAGACCATGTTGCTGAAGTGTGTGGTTACTTTGGCTACAGAACATAGAAAAAAATCAGTCTCAAACTGTGGTGGCCCAGAGAGCGACACTATTAGGAGGTATGGCTTTGTTGGAGGAAGTGTGTCACTGTGGGAGTGAGCTTTGAGCCCCTCCTCCTAGCCATGTGGGAGCCAGTTGTCTGTTTGCCTTTGGAAGAAGATGTAGAACTCTAAGCTCCCCCAGCACCATGCCTGCCTGGATGCTGCCATGATTCTTCCATGATGAGAATGAACTGAACCTCAGAATC
Source organism: Rattus rattus (assembly GCF_011064425.1). NCBI lineage: Eukaryota > Metazoa > Chordata > Mammalia > Rodentia > Muridae > Rattus > Rattus rattus. The sequence goes on from NC_046158.1 coordinate 100,490,463, forward strand.
AGTAAGCCAGCCCCAATTAAATATTGTCCTTTATTATAAGAGTTGCTTTGGCCATGGTGTCTCATCAGAGCAATGGAAACCCTAAGATACAAATCTACCTGGAGATCTTCCTCTCTGCTGGCCCTCTTACATAGGGCCAGAGGGTGCTATGCAGACTACTGAGGAAGAAAAGACGTCAGTGGTCTTACCTGGTGATCCACCTTCCCTACCATAACACAAGCCTGCCAGGCAAGAGGTGTCAAGAGGTGCACAGCATTACGGAGTAATAACCAGTTTCTGATTAGGTTGAGGCCTGCTGCTCCCCAGGAGGCCCTTTTTTGCCTTATATTGTAATCTTGGTCAAAAGTCCATGGCTGGGAGGCCCCAGGCTCTAGGATAGAACCAACCGTTGTTATTTCCCTAAACGGTCATGTCAAATCGTCTTCTAAGTGACATAGATTGTTGCCACTCATAACCTTACAGAGAAGATAGGAAGCAGCAGCCACTGCAGAACTTCTTAGTCAAGGTATTGAGAAAAAAAGGCCCAAGGAGCAGCCTTAGACAGGACATCGTTATACCCTGCAGAGCTCAGGGGACATCTTGGAAGGGGGGATGGGGAGAATGGAAGAGCTGAAAAGTGGGAGGAGTGCTGTGAAATACTGCCTACTGGACAGGGTGTAGCTTCTTATCACTCTCCTGAATTCAGAAGCCAGGGTTACCAGCACAACATCAAACAACGCCCCTTACCTCTGACAGGCCTATTGACAGGTAGCTGTGTGTCGGATCTCCTACCCTGCCCTGCTGTGGAATCAATCAGATGAGTGAAGACCCTGCTGGGAGTTGTGAATTAATTTCTTTGGATGCTCAAGCCCTGAATCAAGTCATGAAAGGAACAGTCATGTTGTCAAATGTCTCAGGCTTCCCAAGGCTTGTGACCCTGCTGCCATTGCCTTTTAAGTGTTGGGATGACAGATCAGAAGGTTACCAAACAGGTAAGTGCAGTGGAGTGAGTGTCTCTTTGGGAGACAGTTATGAAGGCTACAAATGGAGATGGGAGTGGTCTTGTGCTGGGGCTTGCAGATGGTGGCCCTCCTGCTGTGTCTCAGGCTTCCTGTGTGTGCAAACCTGTTATATCTCTGGAAGTAGGATTCTCCTAGAAGGGCTCCTGTTGGAATACATCAGACTAGTCCTGATTGGCTCCATTTTAATTTCTTTAGAGCCTTCCTCATAGGCTCTGGTTTGAAGTATGAGTTTTAGGAGTTCAACTTTTGAATTTTAGAGGAACATAACTCATTCCATACCGGGAAGTAATTATAGGCTAAGTTCTTTGGTGTTGGCAGGGCTCTGTGGTATACATGGAGTTTGTAAACCCCTTTGATTAATAGAATCTATTTCTTCCAAGATTGTCAATGCAGCACCATGGTTAGGAGACAATGCCCCCTAGGCCCGGGCAATGGAACTCTTGATTCCCAGTCCGCGGTTCTGTTTGGAGAGGTTTAGGAGCTGCTGTCTTCCTTGCTAGAAGGAGGAGCGTCACTGGGGACTTTGAGAGTAAAGCCTTCTCACCTCCATGGTGATGCTGAGGATGTGGTCTCTCCTTTCCCCACCATGCCTGCTTCCTACTGCCACGCCCTCCTGCCACTATTCACTCCTATCGGTCCTGAACAACAGACTCAGATAAAGTCTTCTGTAAGTTGTCTTGGTCATGGTGTTTTGTCACAGCAGCAGAAAAGAAACTAATGCTTCGTTTACATGAAGTAAAAGATACTTAACAGGGGTCCTGGCAAGATGTCTCAGTGGGAGAGAATGTTTGCCACCAACCTGGTGACCTGAGTTACATACCTGGAACCCATGTAAGGTGGAAAGAGAGCAGATCAACTACAGAAAGTTATCCTCTGACCTCCAGATGAGTACTATGGCATGTACCCCACCTCAGATACCACACACACACCACACACACACACACACACGATGATGATGGTGATGATGGTGATGATGGTGACCATGATTAATAGTAACAATAGCAAGAACAAAAAAACAAACTTTGTGGAAAGAATAAATAACAGGAGCTCTACTGGTACCTTTGAGCCCATGGAGGCTGGCTTAGACAGAACTTCTATAAGTCCAAGTGTCTAGAGAGCTGTGGGACAAAGACATTGTTGTTGGTTATGGGCAGGCATCTCCAGAGCTTAGAAGACTCCTGCCTAAGCTGAAAGGGCTTTTACCCGAGGGGAAGCCAAGCTTTGCACAGGCATGAGATGTGCTCCTGTGTACAAAGCAAGAAACAACACGGCAACCCCAGTGGCAGACCAAACAGAAGCAGAGTAATTTGGGGTAAAGAGGTGATTGGGGTGAAAGGAAAGAGCATTAAGCTTCATCGCAAAGTCCCAAGGATTGATTCTTCCTGCCAGGCCACAGTGCAGTGTCTGAGTTATGCTGTACTCTTGTGCAGTCACACTTCACACCGTTATTTCTGGTACTTAGTTTTTTATTTAAAGGGGAAAGCATGGATACAGGTCCCCACTATCACAAGTCATGTGGTAGTGGAGAAATCATAGGAGTCCATCTCAAGAGCAAGGGATAGGCCTCACCTTGGGAAAGCCACCATCTTGATTATGGTCTTTCTGTTACCTGGGTGGTGGGAAGTAAGTGTGCTCTTGTCTTTTAGATTCATTCATTCATTCATTCATTCATTCATTCATTCATTCATCAATCTACCTACCTATCTGCTTATTTGTCTATCTATCTATAATCTATTTTTCTTTCTACCTAACTAACTTTCTGTCTATAGGAAGGCAGGATCTCTGTCTGACCAGGACCACAGTCATACAGGGTAGCCGGAAACTCACCTGGCTAGTGTCAAACTTGGAGAATCCCATGCTGCCTTGACCTACCAAGTTGTTAGGGCTTCAGACATGCACAACAATGACTGGACTGCTGTTGTCCTTTAAATTGTTGGTTTGAGTCTCTAAATGTCATTTTAAAAACAATTGTTTTATTTATTCGTGGTGCTGGGGGTCTGAAGCAGGGTCTCAGACATGCTACCCAAGTGCTCTACCACTGAGCTGTACTTGCAGCCAGCATGGATGTTAGGGCATTAAACAAGATGCAGGTGTCTGCCTCTGCTCAGGCTGTGACAGCAAAACACCACAGGTGTTTTGTTCCCTTTGAATGCATACGCTGCCTCAGCCAAAACTCCTCTCCAAGCTTTTACTCGCTTTTTCTGTCAGAAACAGATTTCCTGCAGTGAAATGAGGGTTGGAGTAAGGTAGGGCTACGAACAATGGAAGACCATGGCAAGGCATGGTCCTTAACTTATTTACGTTTTATCACTTTGTTTTTATGGGTGGCTGAATATTTCACTCAGCAGCTTACAGGTGGGGAAGGGCTAAAGAGGTCAAGAGGAGCTGCTATATGGAGCAGGACAGATCTTTCTCCACTCAGTGCTTTGAACCACAGGTATTTGCGTTTTGGTAGTTTCTTGAGGTTGGAAGGCAAAGTGCAAGGTACCAGGTGACTCGGTTTCTGCTGATCACCTCTGCCCCTGGCTTGCACACTGTTCTATATCACACATCACCTCACCCTTATATGACAAAACAGACTGACAAAAGTCACATCTCACTCATACAACAGGGTGAGCAAGCCGTCTGGTATGTCCTCTCAGAAGGACACTAATCTCATCAGCTTAGGGTCCTTCTCTTAGATTAAGAGCAAAGGTGTGATTTTACAGTCCTAGTAAAGAGTGTCTGACTTCCAAATTCCCCTATTTTACAAATTTATGGAGCTAGACAGGTGGAGGTGTTGGAGAAATAATCTTGACTGATATATGCTACCCCATCACAGATTTCAACTGCCCCACAACCCAGGACAGAAGACACAGAGTTACTTTCTGACCTGGGGTTCTTCCGGCAAGGGCACTGACTTCAGATCATTTCTGGAGGGCAGTTTTAGTCAAGCCAGAGATGGCTGGAGGTGAAGATGAGTGTTCCAGGCCTTGCCTGGGATGCCTAGGGTCCTAGACAGTTCTTCCCAGCATTGCATAACACAGAGAAAACTCATCATGACCAAACCAGAGAGAGGAAGTCAGAGGATGGACAGATGGACAGATGGACAAAGGCAGAGGGAACTTACCCTCTCAACACTCCTGGTTTCCCATTTATCGCTGCTATTCCCTTTGAATGCATACGCTGCCTCAGCCAAGACTCCTCTCTAAGCTTTTACTCACTTACTCTGTCAGAAACAGATTTCCTGCAGTGAAATGAGGGTTGGAGTAAGGTAGGGCTACGAACAATGGAAGACCATGGCAAGGCATCCTATTCTGACTTTCTCCCAGGCAGCGTTCCAGTGTTTGGTAGTAGGGTCAACAAGTTGTCACATTGAAAAGTTCTGGAGAACCCAGAACTCACGGACGGACTCATGGATGAGATTGAAGAGCTGGTATCAACCTCTTCCCCCCATCACACAGATCTCTGTTGTTGTTTCGTGGGAATATTAATTAGCCTGGTCTTGGTTGCAAGGCTGTTTGAGGAATGCTTGGCCTGAACTGGGAACACTGTGTGCTCAATCCTTATCTGTAATCAGTGCCCTCTAAGTCTCAGAAGTGCCAGAGAGCATCTTTACAACCTGTTTGTTTGGACCTGTTGACTCAGTTATCCGGACGAGTATGAAAGATTCTGCTCATTGCAGTTGGGCACAGGCCCTCCTCTCTCAAAGCTCCATCTTTGTTAGTAGGGATTTGAAGGAATAGAGATGGTTACTTTGGGAAGGTTCAGCATGAATGAGACACTTGACCTTTGCCAGGTTCTCTTGAACCTGGTTAGTGCTCCAATGCAGAGCTTAATCTGAGGGAGCCTCAGCTCTGGGCTGGTCCCACAATGTCCCAGGGCAGCAGCTCAGGCTCCAGCTTCCAGACAGGCACCACCAGCACAACAGGCCATGGAGTGTTTTCCATCAGTGTGACACCGACAGTGTATGTCTGTAGTCTAGCAGGACTGTGCAGTGCAGCATGTCCTTCTCCACTCTGTGGTGTTCTGAAGAAAAAGCTGTAACAATGACAATACATGTAGGACTAGGACCTGCTGCCGAAAGAAATTTGAAATGGGAGGAATTAGAAAGCTTATTTTTAAAAGTCCGATTGGATCAAATGAAGAAAATGTAACATTTGACTTCATAACTAGTAAGAAATAAATAGATGTTCTTTTAAAAGTATGAAATTTATAATTGTGACACAAAGACTGAATAAGTCTAAAAGCGATTGTCAGTAAATTTGTTTTAATTAAATTAAAATGTCCCACTAATACTCCATCTATCATATAACTTCTAGAATGCAGAAGACATAAGCTATGTCTATGAATAGCTGTTTGCCTTGTGAAATGTGCAGTGTTAGCTCTGTGAGCCTTATCAGTTACAGAGAGGTCCAATTTGGATAAGAAAATGAACCCCAGACTCATCCCTTGGGAGGAGCAGCTCCCTGGAAGGCCTCTGTAGGACTGTGCTGCAAACAAAGCACTTCCTTCCTCAGAGGAAGTAGCAGATCTTCCTGAGAAGGGAGGTTTAGCAAAGAACTCGCTACCTCCAATTTGTGTTTTACAAGTCAGACTTAATGTTCCATTCCAATTCTTCCATCAAATTCCTAGAAGGGCATTTAGTCTTTCGAAGGATAAAAATATGACAATCCAGTTTAAGAAGCTCAGTTAGATCCTGTTCCTCCCACTGGGTGAGAATAAGACCACTATCAAACTTTTGAGCCAAATTTGAGGCAAACATTATTTAATACTGGCCAGGATGGTGGACACCAGCCATGTCCATAGCTGGGAACCTAGACTCTGGCACCAAATTCCATTAGTGAGTTTGGTACAGGCAAACCCAAAGGTAGGCTCTTCTCCCCTTCATCTAATTAGGGGCAAGCATGGATCCTGACTCACTTCCTGCCTGTATACCTCCTGCCTACTGTGTGATCAAGCACATACTGTGCAGTTGGGGCAACCAATCTTCTTTACAGAAGCAAAAACACATGGCTTGTTATGTGACTCGAACTAAAGCTCCAGCATTCTAGGAAGTTATCTGCCTAGGGCAAGTGGGCCCTACTGATTAGAGGCATTTCTGTTTTAGAATCTCTTAAGCATATTAAGGTAAACAAAACATAACTTTAGCCATCATGATGGATTTTCAAATAAGTGTGTATGTATGTATTGTATGTATGCATGTTTGTATGTGTATATGTATGTATGTATGTATGCATGTTTGTATGTGTGTATGTATGTATGTATGCATGTGCCTGAGAGAGAGCGTGCATCAAGTGCATGCAGGAACACATGGACACCTGAAGAGGCAGTTGGATCTCCTGAAACTGGAGTTACAGATAAACGTGAGCTACCGAGTTCATGGTGAGTATCAAACCCAAGTCCTCAGCAAGACCAATGTGCACTGAGACATCTGTCTATGTGCACTCAGACATCTCACTTGCCCCTGCAGTTTTGATTACAGAGCTAGGTACCGCATCATTGCATAAAACAGAATAAGTACCTCAATGATCTGAGCAGAAAAGTTTGTATTATACATAGGAAAAGGCTAGTAAGAGTCAGAACGAAGGAACACAAGGGAATGGTCATTTAAAATGACTTTCCTTGTAAGTTGAGGACCAGTAGACAGAGTAGAAAAATAATGGGCTGCCTAATATCTGAGTACTTTATGCTGTGTGCACACTGTGTGTGAGTGTGTATGTTTAAGGGTTAACCAGAGGACACCTCAGTATTGTGCCAGTTGAAACTGGCCTGTTTGAGAAACTTGGCCCTTTTGTAAACTCCAAATCTTTTTTTAAAAATTCAGTCATTTACCATTGCACGTGGGTGGTTGATTACTAAGAGTAGTCATGGCAAAGCAAGGTCTTTTTCTGTTTTTTAATAAAGGAAGAATAAAAATTACATTGAAATCTTTTTTGTGAATTTTTCACTTTTAGTGTGAAGTCTGTCAGTAGGATAAACTGTATGAGTCTGCTTTTTTCAGTAGGAGACCTAGGAGGGCTAGAAAGGCAAGGCCTGACTTTTCTATAGGACATGGGCTGACCTGGCACTTGCATGTCTGCTGCCGGGCAACTGACCAAGCAACAGTTAACCGTCAACATCATTGGAGGTCTGAGAAAGAAATTCTGAGCAGGAAGTATAATCCAAATGGCCTCTCTATCAACTAAATTGACACAGACTTCTCTCTGGGAATCTCGATGGTTTCCTTGGGGGCAGAATTCCCAGAGCTGCAGTCAGAGGTCAGTGTGGTGTCCATCAAACAAGACAGTCCGTCACATACGGTGGCGTCTGTCTTCTGGTGCCAGAGTTAGAAGATCTGAGAGGCTTTCCTGAGGATGAAGAACTGGAGAGATTGGCCTACACTGGTGGAAGCTAAAGGGGGGTAGTAGGTTCTACAGGGTCCTGTGTGTCCATATTTTGGGCAGAGTACTGGCTGAGGGCAAGGCATGGGGCTAGTCCTTTGCCCAGTGGTTTTGCCCAGCATTACCCAGCATTTCTCAGCATTACCCCAGTCCAGGTGGAATTGTCTGTGCCCCATTGTCTTCTTTGAGGAGACCTTAGGGCTGTCTCTCGAGCTGGCATTTCTTTTCTTTTCTTTTTTTTTCTTTTCTTTTCTTTTTTTTTCTTTTCTTTTTTTCTTTTCTCCTCTTTCCTTTTCTTTTTTTCTTTTCTCTCTCTCTCTTTCTTCTTTCTCTTTCTTTTTGTGAAGCCTTTGAGAAAAAACATTTAAAATTCCACATTCACCAGATCTCTGGAGTTTGATGATCAGAATTTAATTTATTAAATATACCCGATTTAAAAAAAAAAAACAACTTCGTTCTTTTAGTTATTTATTTGAGACTCATCCTGACAACATCTACAAAGACTATATAAGTGGAGGTATAAATTGGTCTCTCCTACACATTTTTTTTGTAAATTATTACATTCTTACGAATCATGATTATAAAGAGTCTTAAGCACATTAATTAATTTGATTCATTATAAAATTATCTTGAGCAGTTTACCACAAGGTAGTAGCTTTTACGGAATTAGGATTTTATAGTTTTATTATAGTTTATTACTGTTAAATTTTAGTCTTAAAATTTTAAATTGAAAATTTAGTTGAAAAGTGTCTAGCAATAAAATAAATCTTTAAACCATTACTGTAGCAGGAAATATTTAAAAAATGAACACCATCTCACAGTAGGGCCGGTGCCAGCAGGCCACAAGGCACCAGTGGGGTGTTCTCACCTCAGCAGACTCTCTGTGGCTCAGAGAGTCTGTAGTGGGAAATAAAAAAGAAATTTCCATCCCATGCTACTTCCAGCTACCATAAGCTGCCCACTTAGGTTGGACAATTTGGTATCTACTCACAACTGTTTCTAAATAAAATATCTAGTAAGGTCCCTAGAAATTAACTCATTGCCAAGAATTTGTTATCTTGTATTGTTTAATCATCTAAAGACAGTTTGTAATGCCATTAAGAGAGGAACTGGGACTACATTTTGTACTTTTAAATTTTTTGTATCAATAGAAGAAATTTATGTCAATGAAAACCCTGATTCTGCATCAAAACAATTTCTGTACCAATGTGAGAAATTATAACTTCAACTTAGTAACAATTATAAGGATTTCCACCAAATGAGATTATGGCTGTACAATCAATTCTAGCTAATTCTTCCCTGTTAAATTATGACTATTTCTAATTTCCCCAGAAAAACAACCTTAGAATAACCACCTCTAGCCTCCCAAAATTTAGGGAATTGAGTAGAAGACTCTTGATGATTTCTTCAAGCTGTACATGGGTGTTGAGATACCTTTGGGGCTGGGGTGGGGAAATAGGGAAGTTGTTTTGACTTTAAGAAGGCCACACCTTTCGGTCCCCAGCTCCGAAAAAAAGAAAAAAGAAAAGAAAAGAAAAGAAAAAAAAAAAGAAGGCCACACCAAAAATTATTGTAGTGTCTGATGTCTGTCCTGACTGGATCCAGCTGAAAGTCGCTGAGATCAGGAGTTCAAGCAGGTCAGTTCAGCATGTCTGATGACACTCACCAAAGATGTACATTTTGTAATATATAAATCTCAAAAAAAGTTTTTAGTATCATCAAGAAATGTTTTGTGGGGTTGGGGATTTAGCTCAGCGGTAGAGCGCTTGCCTAGCGAGCACAAGGCCCTGGGTTCGGTCCCCAGCTCCGAAAAAAAGAAAAGAAAAAAAAAAAGAAATGTTTTGTTTGATTCTCTGGAATCTAGATCTTCTGGGAGTCTCCGTCTATCAAATCTGATCCATATAGCTCTGGAAGATGTCCAGAACATAATCACCTTTTCTAAAAAACAAAGACAAGCCCTTCTTTCCAAATGAGCATATCCTTTTGTCAACAGACAAGCTTGTATCTTGTATTCTCTCCCAGAGAAATAATATAACCCCAAAACTCAAAATCACACCCATTTTGAAAATTAAAACAATCTAAAACAAATGAAGTAAACTAAAATACTGTATGAACCCATTCTTAGGCTTTTTCTATTCTGTCATGTCAAGAAATTAACCCAACAAAGAATCTGAGTTTCCTGCAGACTATAATATACCATCTGTCTGTTATGCTGTCTACCTGTAGTTACAGACTTCTATTTTTCCTGTCTTAGTTCTGAACCCTGGGCAAAATTCCCCATGTGATTCAGACACACTTCCTATATGTCTATGCTAAAAGCAAATAGACCAGCCTTTGAACTAATCATACTCCAACCAGGCAGCTTCCATTTCCAGCTCTCTGACTCAGAGCCGTGAGCAGAAACTCCCCAGTGTTTGTTTGTTTCAAGGTACCTGTGCCCGAGTCCACGTGACTCATCCTGGTGCCACCTTTCTCTCACTTAGAAGATAAAACTCTAACTCTTAGGCTGACAGTCTTAAGTTTCTAATGGATTCTTGCCCCACACTGGGCGCCACCTATAGCATTAAATTAAAAAAAAAAAAAAAAGGATTTTTCCATCCCATGCCACTGCTGGTTACTCTCTGGCCCCATTGGTCTTACTGCCTCTATGGCTAGCCCCATGTAGAGACCATAAGTGATCATGGATGTCTTGTGGACTCTGCTCACCTTTCCAGCCAGACTCAGCAGACTCTCTGACCCAGAGCTCTCACAACATCTCCACCTGACTCACTACGTTCCCTTTGCAGGTCACTGCCACACCAGCCCCATGTAATAACAGACCATCTCATGTTTAACTGTCACAAATCCCTGCAACCAGGCAAAATTAAAATTCTAGAGGCTTGTAATTTATTAATCAGATATATATCAGTAAATTCTCACCCCAGAAAATGTCCACACAATAAACTCAGAGCCAATTGGTATTGATATAAACTGCCCACCTAGATAAGAAAAATTGTCCTGTAATTATCCATCTCTTATAAGATATTCATAGCTACCTGTGACTATTTAAGCCACATAGATCTGGGTTGTTGTTCTCTTCATCATCATCCCTCCTCCTCCCTCTGTACAGAGAGAGAGTTCTATAAGAATCTCAGCTCACCTTTCTTTTTCACTGCCCAAGCACAGGCCTTGCCTTATCTTGTGCTTACCCCCACCTGCGTATAGACATCAACCCACACATTACTTTAATCCATAGGCTGACTTGGAACCTTACAAAACCATAAATACGGCCCATAGAGAGACTGACAATCTTATAGTGTAGTATTACAGAACATTACTGGTTTTTGTAGCTCAGTTTATTCAAATAGCTAAAGCCTAACAAAGACAAAGAGGCTAGACATATATCTTTTTTTTTTAACATTTTTTTCTTCTTTATTAACTTGAGTATTTCTTATTTACATTTCAATTGTTATTTCCCTTCCCGATTTCCGGGCAAGCATCCCCCTAACCCCTCCCCCTTCCCTTCTCTATGGGTGTTCCCCTCCCCATCCTCCCCCCATTACCGCCCTCCCCCCAACAATCCCGTTCACTGGGGGTTCAGTCTTGGCAGGACCAAGGGCTTCCCCTTCCATTGGTGCTCTTACTAGGCTATTCATTGCTACATATACAGTTGGAGTCCAGGGTCAGTCCATGTGTAGTCTTTGGGTAATGGCTTAGTCCCTGGAAGCTCTGATTGGTTGGCATTGTTGTTCATATGAGGTCTCAAGCCCCTTCAAGTTCTTTCAGTCCTTTCTAAGATTCCTTCAACGGGGGTCCCGTTCTCAGTTCAGTGGTTTGCTGATGGCATTTGCCTATGTATTTGCTGTATTCTGGCTGTGTCTCTCAGGAGAGATCTACATCCAGTTCCTGTTGGCCTGCTCTTCTTTGCTTCATCCATCTTGTCTAATTGGGTGGCTGTATATGTATGGGCCACATGTGGGGCAGGCTCTGAATGGGTCTTCCTTGTGCCTCTGTTCTGAACTTTGCCTCCCTATTCCCTCCCAAGGGTATTCTTGTTCCCCTTTTAAAGAAGGAGTGAAGCATTCACATTTTGGTCATCCTTCTTGAGTTTCATGTGTTCTGTGCATCTAGGGTAATTCAAACATTTGGGCTAATATCCACTTATCATTGAGTGTGTGTTTTTCTGTGATTGGGTTACCTCAGGATATTTTCCAGTTCCATCCATTTGCTTATGAATTTCATAATGTCATTGTTTTTGATAGCTGAGTAATATTCCATTGTGTAGATGTACCACATTTTCTGTATCCATTCCTCTATTGAAGGGGATCTGGGTTCTTTCCAGCTTCTGGCTATTATAAATAAGGCTGCTATGAACATATTGGAGCATGTGTCTTTTTTATATGTTGGGGCATCTTTTGGGTATATGCCCAAGAGAGGTATAGCTGGGTCCTCAGGTAGTTCAATATCCAATTTTCTGAGGAACCTCCAGACTGATTTCCAGAATGGTTGTACCAGTCTGCAATCCCACCAACAGAGGAGGAATGTTCCTCTTTCTCCACATCCTCGCCAGCATTTGCTGTCACCTGAGTTTTTGATCTTAGCCATTCTCACTGGTGTGAGGTGAAATTTCAGGGTTGTTTGATTCGCATTTCCCTTATGACTAAAGATGTTGAACATTTCTTTAGGTGTTTCTCAGCCATTCAGCATTCCTCAGCTGTGAATTCTTTGTTTGGCTCTGAACCCCATTTTTTAATAGGGTTATTTGTCTCCCTGCAGTCTAACTTCTTGAGTTCTTGGTATATTTTGGATATAAGCCTTCTATCAGTTGTAGGATTGGTAAAGATCTTTTCCCAATCTATTGGTTGTCGTTTTGTCATAACAACAGTTAGACATATATCTTTAAATCAACTGTTGTTAATCTCAGTGACCTCAGGAATTTATAAACCTTATTTACAAATATATTTTATTTATTAGACATATGTTGCTTTTTATTTAAAATTTGTTTTAGGATAAACATTATTATATAAAAACCCATGTGAAATCCAAAATATCTTATAGACCTATAGTTGTCTCCTTAGTCTAAAGATGAGATAATGAGAGAGCTATTTCAATTTACATATGAGCATGTAGCAGCAAATTAAGATTACTTATGTATAGATTTTAACCTTTTTGTTACAAATTTTATGGTAGTTTTTTTTTGGCTTGGAATTTTGCAGGTTCTCTGTTCCATGTTGTACCCACTTCCCCAAGCAATGGTCTTACAGATACTGAGAGAAAGATAGTTTACATTTGAATATCTATGACCTTTAAAGGAAGAACAACTTTATAATATATTAATATATATATTCATACACATACCAAGAAAGGAGGAAGAAGGCAAAAAGTTAAACATTTGCAATTATTTAGCATCTTAATTTCTATATAAATCTTTTCTCATTAAAAAAATTTAACTAGGTGAGCAGGCAGAGGACAAAAGAGGCCCCACCCTCCACCACACCTGGGCAGAGATGGCCCTGGCCCTCATTGGCTTTGTTACTCAGAAGGGCCACATGGAACCTCATCTGGACAGCATAGTAGAGCTGTCCCTGGTGCCATGGATGTGTGAGAGCTGGCAATGATGGAGTGGCATGAACACAGGAGAGCAGGCCCTTCCCCTCACCTGGGCAAAACAAGAGAGCCAGCCCTGTTGGCAAGGGCCCAGGAGAGTTGGTGGACTGATCACATCAGCTACAACCCAGGCCAAGATCCAGAGCTTTCAGTTGACCTACCCCAACATCTAGTCTGTGTGTGAACTGCTGGAGCTTGTGAAGTGATCTCCATGACACAATAGCAGGTTATTTTAGACAAGTCCCAGTGAGGACTCTGTATTGATGGTGTAGCAGAAACCAGAGGCTTCAAAACAGACCAGTGACTGGTTGCAAGCAACATTCCTTTGAGAGTAAAGGTGTCTGGGCAAAAGGGCATATCATATAACATATGATCTACAGCTTCCACAGTAAGATTTGTTTTGTTATTTATTTGTCAATTTTTGTTTATTTTTTGTTTCCGTTTGTGAGGAAGGTTCCAAGGGTGGAGGGTGGATATAGAGGGAGGAGGAGATGAGTGAATATGAAATTCATAAAGAATCAATAAAATAAAAAAGACAAATTACAAAAAATAAAATAGCATGAGACATAACAGTAACTAATTTACCATTTGTTGTAAGACATCTTTCTTAAGGGGGTGTTAGAGAATATTTGGAGTCTTTACTCAGAATACATAACCGCTTTCCCCTCCTGCATGGATGGATTCTCTTCTTATACTTTTAGCTTTTAGCCTTCTACCCTAGTTTCCCTAGAAAACCTTGAGCCTTCATGCAATCAGGAGTTAACTGCATACAACCAGTTGGAAGGAGTGACCAGATACTCAGATGAAGGTTCAAGGGATTGTGGGATGGAGTGACTGGGAGTGGGGGCAGTGATTGGATGTAAAGTGAATTAGAAAAAAAGAAAAGAACTATTTTCCCAGAAGTTTCACCCTTCATTTTGGGTGGAGCCTCTCATATGAAATATTGTTCAAGAAAGTAACTCAGATTTGCTAACAGACGTTTTGATGGAGGCATTTGCTCAGTTGATGTTCCTCTTCTCAGATGACCTTAGGTCATGTCAAGTTGGCTAAAAACTTACCATCACCGTAAACTTTTTTTTTTTTTTGGTTCTTTTTTTGGAGCTGGGGACCGAACCCAGGGCCTTGCGCTTCCTAGGCAAGCGCTCTACCACTGAGCTAAATCCCCACCCCCCACCGTAAACTTTTTTCTTCTAGGGTTTAGTACAAGACAACATGACAAACAGCAGGACTAGAAAGAAATACAAATGATACCCCATGTTTGTTGCATGAATAGCTCACATTATAAGAAGACAGTACATGAGAGTCCTGGACTGCAGCCCAAAGGCTGAAATCAGGGCAAGGGAGGATCTTGAGTTGGGTCTTAAAGCATATGTGATACTGGAGCAGGAAGGGAAGCAGTAGGGTTAGGGGCCTGAGGCAGGATGAAGAGTGAAGTCTGGGTTAGCTGCGAGGACTCTGGGCTCAAACAGTATTATCATTTGCTCTCTGGATGACTTCTGCAAATTCCTCTACTTCCTTGCATGAACTGGAAAGCTGCCATAATACTAAGTACCTGCCTAAAAATTCATGGGTGGGGATAAGTGAGAAAACACAAGTAAACTGAGGGGAAACAATACTGGAAATGAGAAAGAACAATCTAGCTTACATTAAAGCAGAGAAAAAAAGTGATCATTATTACCACCGTTGTACTTAAAATGGCTATTGAAATAATGTTTTTGGAATGACCATTCATGTTTGTTATCTCCTTAATATTTGCTGTAATTTAAGGTTTCCAATAAACTTTTTTAAAAGTTATGTGTGTGGGTGTAGGGATCTGTGTATGTGTGAAGACAACTTGTGGAGGTGTGTTGTTTCTTTAAGCTAGGTGAGTCATAGGGATTGAACTGAGGTCTTCAGGCCTAGGATAAAGAACCTTTATCCACTGAGTCGACCTCTCTAGTAACCTTACAGGAATAGGTGGTGACGTCACTTCCATTTCACAGATGTGGAGATTGAGGCTCAAGGAAGTTCAGTAGTCTCCTCACAGTCATTAGGGCATTCTGTCCACAGTGCTTCATAATTCAAATCTTTGCATTTGTGTTTTAATAGTAAAACAATAAATGGAAGAAACCCACGGGCTCAAGCTCTGAATTCTTCAGAGCAGGTAGTTTGGCTAAGGAGTACATCCTGATAACTTGTTTTTCAAACAGAGGTAGATTTTTATCAATGGGATGCAGTTAGAACACATAGTGAGAAGGCCAGGAGTTGGTCAATTAAAAACAATATTCTTAGACTTTGTCCCCTTACACTAATCATGCAAATGATTAGTCAACTCCAAATCAATAAAGAACTGATTATAATTAAATAAGGAATGCTTGAAGTCAGACTTTTAGAATCAGAACTCAACTCAAAGTTTCTCAAGAAGAATAACTCATGAAAACAAAGATGTTAACCTCCCATAAGATGGTACAGAAGGTCGTTGACGTTGGATCTCTAGACCTGATGAGTAGGCTCACAGTTCTGCCTTGTCAGGCCTCATCCTTGCCTATCACAAGCAAGAGACAGGGAAGAAGACGAGGCTCAGCACCACAGAGACACTAGCTCCTCAGGAGTTGCTGTATTCCCATTCAGCTTTCTGTGCTCAGAAAACAATGAGATGTTCTTCCCTGGGAGATGGTGGTTTGAAACAAGGTAAAAAACAGGGGCTGCCATCTATAACCCAGACTGACTTGAGAGGCTTTCTGTAGACCAGACCTCGAACTCTGGTGATCTTCCTGCTTCTACCTCTTCAGTGCTGAGATTGCTTGTGTGAGCCACCATACTTTGCTGGAGAAATGTATCTCCAGATGCTTCCCTTTGCATTCCATTCCATGTCTCCTCTTCTTCTCCACAAGCTTTTTGGAAGCTCCCAGTGAGAGCACAGGAGGGACCCCATGTCTAGCATTCCCACAAGACCAGATCAAGAAAGTGCTGTCACGGTGACAGAACCCCAGAAGCAAGCAGGGCAAAAAGAAGAAAGAAGATGAACAGTTTTATTGTGACAGAGAGGGGAGCTCCAGTTTTCACTATGTTGCTCAGACCTGCCTTGAAATCTCCTGGGTTCTACTATGCCCAGCAGGTATAAGTCCAGGCTTTTGGAAAATCAGGGGTATGTATGGGAGGTGAGGGTGGGGAGATGGATACATGCTGTCTTCACTAAGTGAGTTGGGTGACAGTTTTACTCTGGGTCGGAGTGAGTGACATCCTTGTGATGCTATCAGGCATCTTCAGCTTTATGGCTGGTGTTAACCCAGACAGTGAGCTTGGTATCATCAAGAACATGTCCAAGGCTCATTTTGTTGTATCTCGGTTCCACACCCATTGATAACAGTCATTTTGGGTGGTGCAGATGTAACTGGAACATCATCTTCTTGGAATCTAGAAGATTCCTTAACTTGTTTTCTTATACAGATGACTAAGTTTCATATCATAATCCAGTTAACAGTTGCTTGGCCAAAGATAAGAAAGTTGGGCTGTTCAGTTGGCTAGTTCTTTCTCTTTCCTTTACATATAATTCTTCCATTTTAAATAAATGTTCTGGATTTTCTCCACAGGTTGCAAGATGACATGACACTACCATTGCATTAAGGGGAGGCCTCAAAGTCTTCTGTCCTTCTCATCATTCATTATCTGGAAAGCAGTTGCCTAAGTTCCTGGGGTAGAGCATCCAAGGAGGCACCCAGAGGCTCCAGTGATGGACTTGTGGCTGGTTAACCTGTGTGTTTTTCCTCTTACTGGGGCTGTCTGTTTAACAAATGATGGGCAGCTTCATGGAAGGGGCTGGGACTTCTCTGGAGGTTAAACAGGGATGAAGTCATGTGTATGTGACTGGGCAGTATCCCAGGACCACTCTCAGGGGGCCATGTGCTTGGTTGAATGCTCTCTTAATTCTGTCTTAGAATACTCTCTATATTCAGACACGATGCCCTGTTTTTATTGTATATACTTGGACTTGTAGACTATGTAACTACTCCTGGACAGGAACTCGTCTTTTGTGGAAATGAATCTTAGCATGTAAGAATAATAAGAAACAAACACCAAGGTGCTGGAGAGATGGGTTAGCAGTTAAGAGCATTTACTCTTCCAGAAGACCTGAGTGCAGTTTTCAGTGTCCACACTGGGAGGCTCACAACTGCCTGTAACTTTAGCTCTAGGGCATCCAATGACAATTTCTGCTCTTCAAGAATACATGGGTGCATGTACATCCTGACATCTATCCATCCATCCATCCATCCATCCATCCATCCATCCATCCATCCATCCATCCATCCACTCATACATCCACCCAATCACACAAATAAAAAAAAAAAAATCCAAAATCCCCCAACCAAACAACAAAGAAAAATAAGAACAACAAACCCTGGAGTGGATACACAGGTACTTTGCATCATTCTGAGACGTAGGTCTGTTAAATGTGGGTTTGAGTTCCTAAGTAGCTTTGAATTTAAACTGAAGTGAAAGCAGGCCACACTGAACACCGTGCTTATTTCTTACATGGACTAACTCAGTTAGACTCACAGAGAGAGTATAAAATGAACACAACAGTCTCCCTTCTTCCCCTTTCAGTCCACTCATCTCCCCTCACCTTTTCACCTGTCTTTCCCTCCCCTCCTCTCCTCTTTCCCCAACTTCCCTTCCTTCCTTACCCTTCCCTTTTCTCCCATTCCCTACTTTCCCCTCTCCTTCCTTTCCTTCCCTCTCTCATTCCTTTCTCTCTGCTCCTCTTTCCCCTCCCAGTTCTCATCCTTCCTTCTTTCTCTTTCTCTTGTCCCCTCCTCCCCTTTCTTTGGCCTGTTTTTCTTCTGATAACGACTCACTAGGTTGCCTAGGATGAACTCAAACTCCTGGACCCCATCCCCCATCCACCTCTCAGGCAGCCTGATTCAGTTTAGTTATAGCCAAATACCCATTTAATTCAGTGTATTTCCATCATTTTAACTATGCATCTCTTTGTAGCCCTATTTTGCCATCTGTGCAGTCTGCTGCTGTTTGAGACAACAGACATGGAAGGTCTACCCAGGAGCATTCAGATCTTTGAGTATTGACTGGATTCCCTATTTGTTTTCACAGGCTTCTTACCAGAGGCCAGGACCTTTTCCTGTGAAGATCATAACTCCTACCTTCAATGTCTAAGGCAGTGCCAAGCATGATAATTATAAACTTTAATTTCTAGCCAAGATAGAAAAACAGAGGCCAGCTTTACCCTCCTTCCTTAAGCAAGCTGAATACCAGGCTGTGATCCTGAAAGCTGTGTTTTCAGCTATTGTGCAATAGGTTGTATAAGATGGAAACCCTCAGAAGGCCATGAGGACACGAGAATGGAACCTTCCTGGTTTGAATTCATGTCCTTAAGAAAGGGGTCACAGAGCTCTCTGGCTCTTTGTTGACTATGTGAGTATATAAGAGAAAAGAAAATGAGCCTGCAACCTAGAAGTAAGCCCTCATTAGATCTCACCCATGGTGCACCACTCAGTGATCTCAAAAACCATTGTCTTCCACAAAGACTCCAGGCAGCATGTAGGACATTGGAAAGAGATGCACAGAGATGAGGTCAACATTTGCAACTGGGGCACTGATTCATTGCTCACAGACTGGACTAGCTTTTTCAACTCAGTCATCCAAAGGAGGCCAGGATCTCCTATCAGGAGGAGATCTCAGGGATGAAAAAGGAATCCAAGAGACTCAAGATTAATTCACCAATCAAGGTAGCCAGTTTCCATATCCTATATCTTCACCCAGCTCTCTCACCCCACTATATCTATTCTTCCTTTATTTAACAACCAGTGCCGACACACTCTGTTCTGTTTTGTTGTTGATGTTGATCTTCTTCTTCTTCTTATCCTCCTCTCCCTCCTCCTCATCCTCCTCCTTCCCCCCTCCTCTTCCTCTTCTCTTTTGAATTTCTTCATTCTTCTTTTCTTAAGAACTTAGAGAAGGGGGAGGGGTTAGGGGGATGTTGGCCTGGCAACTGGGAAAGGGAATAACAATCGAAATGTAAATAAGAAATACCCAAGTTAATAAAGATGGAAACAAAACAAAACAAAACAGAAAAACAAACAAACAAAAAAAAAGAACTTAGAGAAGCTAGCTGTGTAGGGTCTCTGTGGCTCAGCCTCCTGAGAGGTCGGGTTGACCCTGTGCATCTGATGATTGCAGACTTTCCCTCTTTCTTTTCAGTCTACATTTAGCCAAATCCCTCATAGGCCTCTCCTTTCTCCTGAACCTCCAGTTTTCCTGTTAGTGTCCCCACCTCTGTTTTCTCCACATCACCCCAACACTAATCATGAGATATAGTCTGTTTCTCTTTTCCTTTAAACTCATACTCATAGTATCCAGTATATCACCACATATGGTATTATCAGTCTTCCTTTATTTCCTAAAATGATTGGTTCTTAAGGGCTAATTGATTTTTAATTTGTTATCAATCTATTTTCACAGCTCTGTCCTTGGAGAGTGACTATTATTTCAGAATAGCATGATACTCTGAGGGAAGTATTAAGGATAGATCCTGGTGCCCCCAACAACCATATACCAGAGGAATGACACCCCAGTCTTACTAAAATCTTGTTCCTCCTAGGCACTGCAAACACTTTCATTGAAAAAAGAAAGGTGACTTAAAAACTCAAAATTAAAAAAAAACAAAACCCTCAAACCAATCAGGTTGCAAATTCTAACTTAAAAACATAAGTAGCACGAGGAAACAGGAGAACTTATCTTCTTCCAAAGCTATAAAATGCAGTAATGGCCACAATAAAAATGATTTAAATGAAATACCATACAAAGAATTCTACACTTGATCTTAGTCAAAAGGCTGAGAAGTGATCAGACAAAGAATTCTAAAGAATGATTATAAATATGTTCAAAATACAACAATAGACTTATAAGAACCCCGTTGAAGGAATCAGAGAAAGTACTGAAAGAGCTTGAAAGGGCTTGAGATCCCATATGAACAACAATGCCAACCAACCAGAGCTTCCAGGGACTAAGCCACTACCCAAAGACTATACATGGACTGACCCTGGGCTCCAACCTCATAGGTAGCAATGAATAGCCTAGTAAGAGCACCAGTTGAAGGGGAAGCCCTTGGTCTTGCCAAGGCTGAACTCCCAGTGAATGTAATTGTTGGGGGGAGGGCGGTAATGGGGGAGGATGGGGAGGGGAACATCCATATAGAAGGGGAGGGGTAGGGGTTAGGGGGATGTTGGCCTGGAAACTGGGAAAGGGAATAACAATTGAAATGTAAATAAGAAATACCCAAGTTAATAAAAATGGAGAAAAAAACAAAAGTAAAAAATAAAAAATAAAAAAATAAATATGTTCAAAGAAATAAAGGAGGACACAAATAAGCTCCTGAATAAATTCCCAAGAGAACAAAAACCAGTGAATTAAATAAGGAAGGCAACACAGGATGTGAAAATGAAACAATAAAGAAATAGAAACACTGAATAGAAACCGAAGTGAAATGGTAGAATTGAAAAATTCACTCTATCAAATAAAAGGCTCACAGGGCAGCCTCAGAGGTAGAGTGGGCCAGGAGGAACACAGACTATCAGGCCTTGGGGACAAGGTAGAGGAATTGGAGCTTTCAGTCGGGGACAACGACAAGTTAATAAAAAAAAAAATACTAATTGAAGAGATAAGATCTCTGGATACTATGAGAGGAACTTGAAGCTTTACTTATGGACCTGGACAAAGGAGAAGGATTCCATGACAAAGGCATCGGAAGCATTTTCAGTAAAATCTTCTCCCAAAGTTACAAAATGCAGTAATGGCCCCAATGAGAATGACTTAAATGAAACCCCAGACAAAGAATTCTAAAGATGATTAACAATACACTCAAAGAAATAGAGGATACAAATTAGCTCTTAAATGGATTCCCAAGAGAACAAAGCAGCTGCATTGAATAAGGAAGTCAATAAACGATGTGGAAATGAAACAGTAAAGAAAAGCAATATTGAACAGAAACCAAAATGAAATGCAGAAATCGCAGAAAATGTCTAAAGTCTAGGGAAAGAGATGCCCATCGAGGCCCAGAAGGTGTACAGAACAGCCAACAGGCAGGGCCAGTAAAGAAGTTTCCCAGGTCTTCTTCATAGTTAAAGCACTAAAGGCACAAAATGAATAAAACACATTGAAAAATACGAGAAAGAGACGCCAAGTCACACATAAAATCAGGCCCGGCCCGCCAGACAGCAGCTGATCCCCTTACCAAGTTATAACTGAAGGAGAAAGAAAACCTTTCCACGACAAAAAGAAGCTAAAGAAATTGATAACCACTAAATCAAGGTCTGCAGAAGGCACTGAAGAGAAAAATAACTGCACTCAAAGGCTTTGAGAAAGAGTAAAGGATGCTGTCACTGTAGTGAAGCAAAGGAGGACTAAGTCAATTCCAAACACTGCAAGGTCAACCAAGCAGCACCCTCCACACTCCTTCACTACTTATTATCTATCTCAGCATCTCTTCATCTGTTTCTCAGCAGTGCCCTTCACTCTTCGGCTTGGCCCCCTTTCAGCCAAGTGTTACCAGCTTTCTTGACACATCTGCCTTGTCTTAGTTGTGGGGAGCAGATGAAGTCCTAAGTGAATGGGTATTGTTGGCATGATCATGGCTATGGCAAGAACCCCAATGGCTCGGGCCCATGGGAATAGCAAAGCCCTCCCAGGGCCAGGCTCAGGGTCAGGCACAGCCATTCACTGGTCCACATGTTAATGTTAACAGTGTACAGAAAGCATCAACCTACCCCAGTGTTTTCCTTCCAAGTGTTTAGAGCTGGAGATTGCTGCTCTATAAAGACCTGCCCCCCCCCGCCAAGACTACGTAACCCCTCCTCTTTTGTTCTGTATGTAACAAACACACTGAGCTTCTGGGTTGAGTAGTAGGTGCCCTCTATCAAAGGTAGCACAGCCTACCCGATCCCAGCTTTTCTGGATATGTGCCTGTCATGTCTTCACCACCATGTCTGCCCCTAACTGTTTTCCAGGATCCTCTAGTTCAGAATGCCACACATAGTGATTCCTAAATTTCTGAATAACAGAGACATTGTCTTTGTGTCCTCAGAAACCAAGACAGTTGCCAGGGTGACAATAAGTGCTTACAAGTGTTTGTTTTAAATCAAACGGATTTAAAAGGAATTCCAATCAGCTCTTTGGCATAGAGTCATGTTTAGTCCTACTTTCTACTGTTTTCTAGGAGACATATTCCAGTGCAAAACTACTGACTCTTGTTCACATGTCACTCGTTACCTAGTCCAGTGGTGGGTAGTGCTTCTGCAGTTATACATGTTTGTCCTGGGCTGCCCGGCCTGCTTATGCCTTTCTTTGCCTGAGCTAGGTGTTTTCTACTTCATGGGTCCTTGTTTCCAAGTACCATATGTGGCAGCTACCAGCAGCCAAGAATACTGGGGACTTCCTGGTAGCTTGCTTCTGTACTAGAATGAGTTTCACTCTATTGTTAGGAGCTTCAGGGAAATGGAAACTTGTAGATTAGAAGTTTTTGAGAAATCGAAACTTACGCCATTGGTTTCTGATGTGATGTATGTTATTGTTACCGTGACAACCAGTTTGTGTTATGTGATTTTTCTGCTTATAAGCAAGTGCTTTTGCTTTATTAAATGAGACTTGACCAGATTGCTGTCTTGTCTCCATTTCTTGCGACTCTTATCCCATCCATTCCCACTCCCCTCTCCAGGGAGTTAAAATCTTCAGCAGAGTTAGTTGAGGATGTAGGCCAGTGAAAGAGTACTTATCTAGCAGGTATGAGGTCCTGGGTTGAAAATTCCTACACAATTCTTAGGCCTGCAAATTAGTCAGAAATCTGTAAATATTAACTTGAGAGTTGCACTCTTTTTTTTTTCTTTTCTTTTTTTTCCGGAGCTGAGGACCGAACCCAGGGCCTTGTGTTTGCTAGGCAAGCGCTCTACCACTGAGCTAAATCCCCAACCCCTGAGAGTTGCACTCTTAAACTGAGAGCAAGGGCAGACCCAGTGACGGAGGGCCTGAGGCATAAAACTAATCCGTATCTGGAGACCTTGCCTCTGACTCCTGCATTCTTGGTCTTCAACAGAATCTACAAAGGAGCATAAGCTGCGGTAAGTGAGGCCCTTGGAGGAGGGCAGAAGTCACATTTATCAGATTTCTTAATATCCAGATGAAATTCAGGTAACCTGTCCTATAGAGGAAGGCATAATTTACACAATAAACATTGATTAGATACATTTAATTTTACATTTTAGTTGTGTGTGTTGTGCATGTGAGTGTAGACGTGACGTTCACACTCCGAGGCCAGAGGAGAATGCAGAGTGCTCTACTGTGTTACTCTTTGCTTTATTTCCCTGAGAGTTTTTCAGGAACCTGGCCGCTAATGAACCCTTCCTGTCTCTGTCCTCTTCAGTTCTTGGATTACAGGCTTGTATGGCTATAGTTTGTTCATTTTTCCTGAATATTGCCACTGAAGATTTGAACCAAGGTCCTCATACTTGCATGGCAAGCACACTTATCCACTCCGGACTCATCACACACCAGAGGATAAGAAACACAACCAACCAAAATCCAAGAATCTTCTACCTCAGTGAAATTTCTTAAGAGTGTAGTGGTGTGGGGCAGGCAGTGCTGTTTCTTATAGGTTGAATGATAAGTTGCTGACTTGGCCTCTCTCACCCCCAAGAAAAAGTAGAATGCCTAGTGGCCCTGTTTGGATTTCAGAGGCAGTGCATTCCTCACTTGGGTGTGTTACTCCAGCACATGTACCAAGAGTCTCAGAAAGCTGTTAGTTTTGAATAGGGTCTGGAATATCAGGAGGCTCTTCTATAGGTCCAGGCTCCTGTGCAAACTGCTAGACAATTTGTACCATATGATTTATTAGGCCCTTGGAATTTTAGAGCAAAACCCTACTGTCATTTGCAGACCGTTGGTCCCCATTTGAGAAGCTACTCTCGGCCTCCTATTGTGCCTTATGTAGTGGAAATTGAGCATTTGACAATGGGCCATAAAGTTCATGAGCTGTCAATCATGATCTAGGTATTAACCTGATCCATCAAACCACAAAGTTGGGCAAGCACAGCAGCAGTACACTATGTATGTGATAGGGTTTAAGCAGGTTCTTGGGGCACCATGAAGTTGCATGAAGAAGTTGACAAAGCCTATGTACTACTCTTAATGACTTCTGTCTCCTAACATGCATCTTAGGCCTTCTTGGATGTGCTCTATGACTGACCAAGAAACAGAAGAGTAAGGCTTACTTTACAGATTGTTCCGATTGCTGTGCAGGGTCCACTCAGTAGTAGAAACCTTGGAGCAGACATGAAGGACACCGGGGAAGGGAAATTTTCACAGTGGGCAGAACTTTGGGGAGTACACGTGGTCATGATCATGCATTTTTTTTCTTGGCCTAAAAATGACCAGATCTGGTATTATATACTGACACATGGACTGTATGTAGCTAATGAATGGGAAGGATAGACTGGGACTTGGAAATATGATTGGAAAAATTGGTGTGAAAGACATTTGGGGAAGGATCATGTGGGTAATCACTTCAGATGGGCAAAGGGTGTGAAGATAGTTTTGTGCCCTATAAATGCTCACTGAAAGGTGACTTCAGAGGGGGAGGAGTTTAATAATCAAGTGGATTGAATGATCTACTCTGTGGGCAGTCAGTTTCTTTTCGTGGCCATTCCTGTCTGTTGCCCAAGTGGCCGTGGTGTCAGGGAAGTTATCTATTGGCTAAATAACATTGACTTTTATTCATCAAGCTTGGCCTTGTGGTGCATGCTGAGTGCCAAATCTGCCAACAGCAGAGATTAGCAACAAGCTTTTGATATGGTATTCTCCCTGGGGTGACCAGCCAGTGACCTGGGGGCAGGTTGACAACACTGGCGTAGAAAGGCAGCATTTTCCTCGTACTGAAATAGGAACTTATGCTTACTTATTTCCTTTCCCTGCTTCCTCCCTCCCTCCCTCCCTCCCTCCCTTCCTTCTTTCCTTCCTTTCTTCTTTCTTCATATGAATACACTGTAGCTGTCTTCAGACACACCAGAAGAGGGTATTGAATTTTGTTATAGACGGTTGTGAGCCACCATGTGGTTGCTGGGAATTGAACTCAGGACCTCTGGAAGAGCAGTCAGTGCTTTTAACAGCTGAGCCATCTCTCCAGCCCCCATTTCCTGTCTTTTCTGGGTTTCTGCCAAAACTACTACTCATGAACTTACAGGATGCCTTGTTTACTGTCCGGAAAGCGTTGCTTCTGACTGAGAAACTCACCCCATGGCCAAACAAGAGTGTCAATGGACTCGAGCTCATGGATCCTATGAGTTTTACCATGTTTCCCAACATACTGAGGCAGATGGACTGGCAGATGATAGCATAGTGGAATGAACTTTGGTTGCAGGATATTTGATTACAGTGTGAACCCCAGATCATGTTATTTACTGAAAACAAAAAACCTGTTTCTAGTTGTGGTGTGGCTCAGCCCTTAGCGCATGCCTTTAATGCCGTGGCTCGAATATACACACACCCTTAGCACACACTTTTAATCCCAAACAATGCAGCTAAAGTTAGTTTGTAGAAAGAAACACCCAAACCCAAGTTTGAAAGCGATGTCTAATTGAGGGGCACACAAAGTAACTCATCAGGAAAGATCTGACAGAATAGGACATGTCTAACTCTCCCAAGAAGAGAGGGGAAAAGGAGTTACTTGAGGGAGCAGAGCAGAGAGAAAAAGGAGACAGTTTTACTGGGACAGTTGTACAGAGACAGGTTTCATAGACAGATCAAGCTAGACACAGGTGAAGACAGGTGGGACATAGAACGAGGAGCCAGAAGATTAGAACAGATTGCCCAAAGTCAGTAAAGCCAAGCAGAGCCATTCGGGAGACGGGAGGGAGGGAGGGAGGGAGGGAGGAGGGGAGGGGAACGAACTTGGAGAAGAATTTGAGGCAGAACAGCTCAGTTGAACCAGCCAGTCAGAGTTCAGAAAGAACTAGAAAGGGGTGAGTTTAATCAGCAGTAAGTCTTGGAGGCTGAAAATATTCTTGGCTGAGATTAGATTGTACAGATGTTAGACGCTTCCAGAACTAGGCCTAGGTTAGCAGACTGAGGCAGTAAACCTCAGATGACAATTACATCAGGTAAATAAAACATACATTTACAGGCTTTCTAAACTACCAATAATTTTATTTATGTTTGAGAATTTCATGATATACTTTGACCATGTTCTTTCCCCTCCATAGCTCATCCAAAGTTCCCCCTTACCAACTTCTTGTTCTTTCTAAGAAAATAAAACAAAATGAAATAAACCCATGGAGTCCAATTTATGTTGGTGGACGACCTCTAAGCACAAGGCTTGTCCTGGAGCACTGCTGATATACCCATTGCCCTCCATTCATGAAAACAGATTTCTCTCACTCAGGACTAAAATTACGAATAGTTTCTTGCTTAGGGATGGGACTTTGTGTCCACTTCCCTCTTCCATGATGGGATCTTGTCTGACTTGAGCTTGGCAAATCTGTGTATTCCGTCACAGTCTGTGAGTTCTTATGCACATATGCCCTGTGGTATCTAGAAAACACTGCTTTCCTGAAGTCATCCACTAACTCTGTCTCCTATTCTCTGCATAGGGACCAGTTGTGGATCTCTGTGCTAATAACCATCTACCACAAGAAGCTTGCACTGGGTTGGGGGTTTAGCTCTGTGGGTATAGCAATGTAACACTAGGAGTCATGTTACTGCTGTGCTCATTTAGCAGAATAATAGTGGTAGGTTTTCCTCTGCAGACCATCCCTATCCAAACAGATTTTTGACCTTATCAAAAGTGTCTGTTATGGGTTCTAGCTCATTGAGCTGGGTTTAAATCTATCTTAAAGAGTTTTTACTCCTGTAATATTCATACCACCATGACAGCAGTGCATATATCTTGTAGGAAGACCATTACTGTGGCCTGCAGGATTCATAGCTAGGTGATTTTTCTCCACCAATAGCAAGCATAACAACTTCCAGAACTATGAACGCTAAACAGTAGGGGTGAATCCTCAATGTGCACCATTTTTATTTCACCATGTTCTATGACATAGGTATCTGGTGCTTTCAGTAATATGGTCTTATCATCAAGTTGTAGGGAGCAACCAAATAGCACTGGCGTTAGCATGTAATGTTTGTGGAGGGTTCTATGGGAACACACTGGCCAACAATTCTAAAAGATATAGCTTATTCCCAGGACTCGATCTGCTGGAGCTAGGGTTACAGGTGATTATTAGCCAATGGATATGGATGCTTAAGATTGAACTCTTGTCCTCTTCAAGAGCAGCAAATGCTTTTACTCACTGAGCCATCTCTCCAGAACCCCCCCCTTTTTTTTTTTTTTTACCATTTATTGTAATATTGAGATAATATCAGTGGTTAAGTTTTGCAAATATGTTTATCATACTCAGGTTATGGGACACTAAGAAACTAAATGTTCCCTAAGCAAGTTTGCCACCTATTGTGGAAGAAAAAATGTGCTTATGGTTTTATGTGGGACAGTCATGCCATCCTAGGCAGAATTATGGTTTGTTATTGTTTTTATTTGGGAATTAAGAATGACATGAAGACAGGTGAGTGGGTATCAAGTCGGCAAGGGGCAGACTTCTGATGGTTAATTTTGGTTGTCAACTTGACTGGTTATAAAATCAATATTTTTAAAGGCAAGAAACTAGGCACACATGTGAGGAACTTTCTTGACCAGATTATTAGAAGAGAAAAGGCCCATTGTTAATGTTGACAGCCCTTTCCAGTAGCATCCCAGATATAAGAAAGAAGGGTACTGGAGAGACTGACTGTTCAGTGGTCAAGAGCACTGGCTGTCTTCCAGAGGACCTAAGTTCTGTTCCTAGCTCTCACACCACAGTTCACAACCATTATAATTCCAGATCCAGGGGGGATCTGACACCTGTGGCTTTTTTGAGATCCAGGCCATATACATCGTTTAGTGACTTTTACTTCCAGATTGTGGTCATTTTTCCCCCTGTTTGTTGGGGGACGGTTTGTGCAATCCAAGTCCAATGGGCAGTCCTTGGTTCATAGGCCCCAAAGTTAATTTTATGATTCATAGTCAAGTGCATCTGACACAACCTCCCATCTTAACTGTTCACGGAGAAGCAAGGTCTATGTGGCAGTTATCCAAGGTTGAGAGTACTTCCCAAAATAACACAGTAGCGGCTTGACTCACATAAACTTTAGCACCGCCTAATTAATCATGGTGTTCCCAGAAGTAAAACAGACATGGTGTCAACTACATTTTGCTTGATCTTTTTATGCAAAGGAACTTCAGAGAATGGAAAAAAATGTAACATTGAATTACTATAATAGAGAATCAAGGTCCCCTTAACTAATTTCCAATCTGGAGTCAGTTACAGACATAGATCCCCTCAGATCAATGGGAGGCCAGGTCTCCTTGAGGCAGAACCTGGTATAATGCCAGAAAGTTTCCCTGTGACTTTTTCTTCTTTCCCCAGGGACCTAGAATTTTTATGAGGGTGAAGTCACATTGAAGTAAAGGAGGTGATCAAACTTCCTCTGGTCCAGGAGACACTGCTCTGAATTGACATTGATTTCAGAAGATGGCAGACTGCATTTTGCTCAGAGTCAAAGAAGAGGCTTATGGGAGTCAGGCCATTGATAGAGTTTTAGTGTGTGACTCACACTGAGTCCAGAGTCTCCCTATATTTATGCTATTGTTATTTTCCAGTCCCAGAATGCATAATTGGGATAGATACATTTAAGTATTGACAGATTCCCCACATTGGTAACCTGATCTCTGGTTGGCAAGGCCAAATGCAAGTGAATAGAGCTGCCCCTGTCAGGGAAAATGCTGAGTCAAAACTGGTGTGCAAAGCCCAGAGGATTACAGAAGTTCGTGCCACCATCAAGGACTTGAAAGATGCAAAGTGATGGTTCCCACCTCATCTCCTACTGGCCTGTGCAAAAGACACAGGGATCATAGAAAATGACAAACTTAATTAAACAGTGACTCCAATTGCCACTGCTGTACCAGACATGGCTTCTTTCTCTTAGTAGACTAGCATACCTCCTGGTACCTGGTATGAAAACATGGACCTAGCAAGTGCTTTTATTTCCTTGATACGTTTTACTTTAAGAGTTCACTAATTGTCCACCCCAGTGTCCTAACCTAGTTTGCAATAATCTTGATTGCTAGAATCTTCCACAGTGGTCACACTAGTCTATTTTATTGAGGATGTTATGGCTATCAGAACAAGAAAGCAGGGAGTAGACAACACTTTGGTATTATTGATAAATCATATGTACATCAGAAGATGAGAAAGAAACTGGACCAAAATGCAAGGATATTCTTCAGTAGTAGAATTTTAGGAGCCCAGTGGTATGGGACAGACCACTTCTTAGAAGGTTAATGAGAAGTTTTGGGATTTCGCCCTTCCTACCACCTACAAAGAAGCATGCTGCCTACTTGCCCTTTTGGATTTGTAGGCAGCCTATTTCCTCAGTTGGCCATGTTACTCCAACACATATACCAAGTGCCTCAAAAGGCCGCTGGTTTTAAGTAGGACCTGGAATAAGAGTTTTTGTTTTACAGATCCAGGCTGCTGTACAGGATACTAGTGCAATTGTGCTGTATGACCAGCAGACTGGATGGTACTTGAGGAATCAGTGGCAGACAGGAGTGTTGTTTAGAGTGTTTGGCAGGATCCTGTACGTATATTCCAATGGAGATTCTTGGAATTTTGGCGAAAAGTCCTACTGTTAGATGCCTGCCAAGGCCTGCATGGCTGCAGAAGGGACTTCAAGACACAGTTCCCTCCTCTGCAGCAGAGCCAGCAGGGCCTGGGCCTCTATGAGTGATGATGGCTGCAAGGCATAAGGCTTGTCTGTATAATAATGTACATATTTTCATGCTCCTCTTTTGGGGAATGCTTTCCCTGTTAAGGTTAATGACTCCATGATACTTAGAAACAGCATGAGTCCAGGAGGCAAGAATATGTTCCTCAGCAAAATGGTAAATGCTGTGACCTTCAAGGCAGCCCTTAAGGCTGTGGGAAAGAACTCTGAAAATGAGTTCAAGAATATGTAACTCTCAAAAGCAAGCAAACAAACAAACAAACAATAAATGCAACTTCTTAACTATGCAAAATATAAGAACATAATATGAATTGTATGAGGGGCTTCATGGATCTAAAAAAACAAAGGCAGCTGCAGTAATGAGCCAGCTCAGCTCATCAGAAAGATTCAAAGGCAGGTGGATTTCTGAGTTCAAGGTCAGCCTGGGACAGAGCAAATTTAGGTCCAGGCATGGTGAAAATGGTGATCTCAGAGCTCGATATCACCCAGCTAAATCATTGTCTGTGCTTACAAAGGCAGGTGGACCACTAATTCATTTGCTATGTTAAAAATATATATTTGCTGTCTTTTTCTAAAATCAAATGGCTAAGGTCATAAAATGATGGTTCATGGGATAATCAAAAGGTAATGATTGAATTGATATATAAATAAAAGACTGGGCTTTGGTTTGTAAGAGCTAAACTATCTAGATGAGCAGTCTAGAGAGGTGTCTCGAACAGAAGACAATTGTCTGCTTGCGTCCTTCACTGGCTTCAAGTCATTTCTTTCCTTGCTCTCAAACACCCAGTCCTTGTGACCCCTCTCTAAGGCAAGGCTGGTCCTTGGCATCTGCTGATAGCCATTCTCCCTTTGAAAAGCAGCTTTTGATCTGCTATTGTGCTTTATTTAGTGGAAAATGAGCATTTGACAATGATCTGCAAAATTATCACGTGACATGGACTGTCAGTCATAGGCTGTGTGCTGCCTGCTCCACCAAACTGCCTCATTGGAAATCCGCAGCAGCTATGCCCTATGTGTATGATTGGACCTAAGTAGGTACACAGGGCACAGTGAAGTTACATGAAGAAGTTGACTAATCCTGTGTACTAGTAACAGTATGCCTTCTGTCTCCAAGCACGCACCTTAGGCCTTGCTGGATGTGTTTTATGACTGACTGACTGAGAATCAGAACTAGCGCCTGCTTTAAGGATGGTTCTTACTGCTGCACCTGTAGCATCACTGTCCCATTCTGCAGTAGACATGAAAGACACTGGGAAAGGGAACTCTTCACAGTGGGCATAATTTTGAAGAGCACACGTGGTCATGATCATGCACTTTCCTAGGTATAAAAATGATCAGATGAGTATACTGATGTTTACATACTGCTGTAGGTAATGATTGAGTGGATAGTTAGAGACTTGGACATATGACTGGAAAATTGGAGTGAAACAGATTTAGGTAAGGACTATGTGGACAAACTACCCCAAATATGAAGATATTTGTATCTCACATAATAGATCACCAAACCTAACATCAGCAGAGGATTTTAATAACCAAGTTTAGGTTGACTGTTCTGTGAATACTAATTCACCTCTTATTCCTTCTTCATTATTGACTCATGGGACACATGAACATACTTGTCATGGTGGCACAGATGGATGGTATACATGGGTTTAGCAGCATGTACTCCTTTTCACCACGACTGACCTGGTACAGTTGCTGCTCAGTGTTAAATCTGGCAACAACAGAGACTACCACTGTATTCCTGATGTCACACCATTCTGCAGCATGACCAGCCTGGAACTAGGTGACAGGTGGACTGCATCAATTTACTTCTATAGTAAAAATATCAGTGATTTGTTCTTACCAGAAAAGATACTTCTTCTGGCCACGGATTTTCCTTCTCTGAAGGCAATGATTCAGATAAAGTACCCTTTTTGGATTAATAAGTGCTTCTATAGTATTCCACATATTGTTTCTGACCAAAGAATTCACTTCCTCTCTATATAAAGAAGTATGATGATGGTGGTATTAGTAATATTTATATTGCTGTGATAAAACACCATGACCAAAAGTAACAAAGAAAGTTTATTTTTACTTATGGTTCCAGACAGCTACATCCATAAAGGAGCATGACATCAGACAGGCATGGCAGCAGGAGCAGGGAACCAGAGTTGACATCGCAGTCACACATAGGGAGCAGAGAGAAACAGGAAGGTGGGTGAGCCTGTAAGCCCTGAAACACCACACCTTGAGATGTCCTTCCTTCAGTCAGGCTGTACCTAAACATTCTATAGTCTCCTCAAATAGCACTACCAACTGTTGACCACTGTTCAAATGCACAAGCCTATGAGGAACATTTCTCACTCAAACTGCCATGTTCCCCACCATCTTGAAGCAGCTGACTTGAGTAAATGTTAGAAACAGCTTTTTTTTTTTTTTTTTTTTTTGTTCTTTTTTTTTTCGAGCTGGGGACCGAACAGGGCCTTGCTTTTAGGCAAGCGCTCTACCGCTGAGCTAAATCCCCAACCCCTAGAACAGCTTTTTAAAGACACAGTTACTGTGCCGTAAAATGAATAGGAATAGAAACTATACTGAGGTAACAGAAACTCAGGTCTCTTTCAAGGTGGATCCTGTCTTCTAACCTTTAGATATGTACATTTATGTGAAAATAACTGTGTAGATCCCCGGAAACTAGAAGGTATCGAGTGCTAAAGGGGGAAACGGAATCTTTAGTAGAAATAGAATGCCTGTTATATGTAAATGGAAAGGGGAATGCTGGGAGTGAAGAGGTATGAGGAGGACACAGAGGAAAGGAGTCAACCCAAACTAAGGATGCATGAAAACATCACACACACACATACACACACACACACACACACACACACACACACACACACAAACAAACAAAACAAAACAAAAAAACAAACAAAAAAACCCCATGAGTCTTGATAGGGGAACAAAAATAAGAGTAATAGTTTAAATAGAGGTTCCTTGTGTAGGTAGCAAAAGCTGTTAAATAACCCTGAGTCATGGATGATAACTAAAAGCCTGTGTCAGGTATGGATTGCTGATCAGGGAGTCTCACGGAAGGGGGGGGGGCAAGACAGGCATCTGGTATTGTTTGCTCACCAGGACTAGGTAGTAAAATCAGATTGCTGAAGATGCCCCACTTCTTGATCACAAGACATAGAAAATCAAGCTACAACTTGGTTGGAAATCTCTTCCTTGCTGGCGATCTCTCAAGAAGCCAGAAGGTGTTACATAGGCTGTTGGAGAGAATTGTTCCCAACACCCTTACTTGGCCGTGGACCCTGTGTGAACAGTACTGACAGGCTAGATAAGATAAGCCCACTAGTACATCAGTGGTAGGGGATACCCAACTGCTATCTGGTTAGGTTTTATGTCCACCACCGGAAGGAATTCACAGTCAAAAAGCCTGTGGTTAGGGAGGTTATGTTTCCCAATGGGGAAGTACTGCTGTTGCTTTGCTAAATGCACATGATGTTCCCATTAAGTTGCGTTGTAATATAACTGTTTGTGTTCATAGGGTACTAGTTATCTGCTTAGGTCAGTGAAATTTCTTCCTGCAGTTGTCAGTTTTGTCTGAAGAAATACAACTGGTCAAAGTACTCAGAGCAAATGACCACTGATAATAAATGAGATATCTGTTTAGTCACTTATAAGACTTCTGAGTACCACAGAAAGAGGGCAGGGATGAATCTATGAGTTGGAGGAAAGGAGTTGTCGATGCTGTTGTGGTGGTGACTTCTGAGCATGATATAAGTGCTGTACTCCTGGACTCACTACAGCTATGAGTACTTATGTAAGACATGCATACCATTAGTCCTGTACTGTCGATATTTGTTTAGGGAAGGAGAGAGATTTGTGGAGTCCCACCCCTTCCTGAGGATTCATCCATATCAGTTGGTGGTTGATAGGGGAAGGAGACACCTCTTTTTCAGGTATAGCCATTGACAAGGTGCTCATGGCCCTGTAAAGAAACCCTAATGAAATCCACTGGGTTGTTAAAATAAAATTGAGACGTGGAAGCAGAGGAGTGGCTAGTTTGGAAGAGAAGGAGTGTTAGTGGGAGTGGAAGGAGACAGAATAGGATAATGGGGCTGAATAGGATCAAAGTACATTATGTACACGTATGAGAATATTAAAATGAACTCCATCCTTTATATGTAATTGATATATGCTAATAAGAACTAATCTTCAGTTCCACCTTGAAAAGATGCAGTTATATAGGCAGCCAGCTGGCAGCAGTCTGGAATGCCGAGGTTCTCCAGAAGGTGTGATATGCTCCAATCAGTGCCTAATATATGGTTTCTTTCATTACTCAGGCTTCACAGGTCCAGCATGGAGATGTGGAAACGGAAATGGTACCTCATCAGCATCTGCAGTGAGCCAGTAGCCAAACTTGTGTTTTGTGTTCCCCCACGTTTATGCTATGTTGGCCTAGAAGTCTTGATTCCAGAAGTGGGGTTGCTTTGGCCAGGAGGCGCAGGAGACATTCCACTGATCTGGAAGCTAAGACTACTCTGTAGCCACTCTGGAAGCAACAATAGAGTTAGGAGGGGTGGTTGACCCAGACCAAATGGAAATTGGACTTTTTCCCACAATAGAGGTAAGCAAGAGCATATCAAACGCAAGGGATTTGCATTGTGATTAAAGCCAATGGGAAACTACAACAACTTAACCCAGGTACGATGATACTTAACCAAGACCCTTCAAGAGTGAAGGCATCGATCACTCCTCCAGGTAAAGGACCAAGAGTGCCTGAGGACCAAGAAGCAGAGGGTGGAGGGATTAGGGAACGGGTGTGGAAGATAGTTATAACTCCAGCTAAGGCTACAAGATCTGTTATAGAAATGAGGATTATTATTGCCATGAGTGTTCCTGTCCCAATTTTGTTCAGAATATGCTTGAGTAAAGAGATGCATATATTAAGCAAATATCTGTGTTTTCATTTTTTCTGATCCTCTAGCTAGTAATGTAATGACTGAGATGATATCAGTAATTAAATGTTCTTAAATTTATATTGTCACAGTTCAGCTATAAGACACTAAAGACTGCATTCCTCCAGGGAGTTTGTCAGTTATTCTTTGGGAAAAATGGTGTATTTTCACTGGTAATGAGATAAGTATATGTTAAGCTCAAGTAAGAAACACTTTTCAAGAAGCCCCTCCCCTAGAGTGGGTGGCACTTTTCATTGGTAACCACCTACATAAAAGGAAGTCTAGTTGGGAAACTGTTCTGTTCCTTGCCCAGAAGTCTTGCTGAAGGGAAACCTCCACTTCCTGCTTGTGAGAGTATTAATCCCTGCTGCAGCTGTCCATCCCCACTGACATCAGACTCCAGTTTCTCCAGGATCCAGTGTGTTCTGAAGATCAGCAGCTCTCCCGGAGTCTTCAAGGCGCCAGATTTGGAAGTCTGAGGCATCTGGCTTTGTAACCTGAGCAGCTGCCAGGTTCCAGCCATTATCTGACTGGGCTGTGCGGACCCACCCAGCACATTGTAAGTCATTCTTGGAAGCCCTCTCTTCATACACACTCTATCAGGTCTGTTCCTTAGAGAACCCTTCCTAAAGCAGTCTGTTGATCTCTCCCGTTTTCCCCCTAGCAATACTGGGCACCCAGGGCTTCCTCAGGTATTCTCTTCTCTCTCGTTCCTTTCAGCATAGCTCAGTGGGGCCTGCTTAGGAAACAGATAAAGAACATTGCTGTATGACCCTTGATTTGAGGGACTAAATGGGTTATATTTCAACCCAGGTCTTGGGGCCCTGGGAGGCCCATGGATTCCTTCCAGTTCCTCCCTACCCTTTACTTCTTGCCTGCCGAAATACCTCTTTTTCCAAAATCGTTCACAGCAAGAAACCAAATTCTACCTTTTTTTAAAATTATATTAATCTGTTCACAGTCTTTCCAGTTCTTATTTTTAATGAAAGCATCAGACTCCTTAGAGAGGTTTGGTTTGTTTTCTGAGAGGACCTGGCCTTATAACATCTCCCTTTCCCCACATGACTGAGTGACAAATGGGCCAGCCTTAGGCTTGAGTTTGTTTTTCAGCAGAGGATAACAGGAGATGGAGAAGTCAGAGGGAAGAAAGTCTGCTTCCCAGGACACATCGGAGAATGGCATGGAGAACCCAGGCCTGGAGCTCATGGTATTTCAGTATGGTGCGCTGCTGTGTGGCTGTTTTCCCAGGCTCTGGATTCCCTGGCTGCACGGCTGATCTCACCTTTACCTGTGCTTCTAGGAAGTCGGAAACCTTGAGCAAGGCAAAACACTGGAGGAAGTGACACAGGGACATAGCCTGGAGGATGGCTTGGGGCATTCCTCTCTCTGGAGGTAAGGGTGTTCTAGAGTTCAACTGAGTAAGCAACAAAACCCTGGGGGATGGGAGGGCAGGGAAGAAAGGTGACTGGGAACAGATTGAAGCTACTCATTCTCAGATTGCTTATCTCACAGGCAGGACCAGGGTCACTGCATGTTACCATGTGAACGTGTGTGTATTTTATAGAATTAACTGAGTGTAAGTCCATGACATAGACAAGGCCATCAGTGCCTGCCAGGATGACATTCAGAAAAGAATAGCAACAGCAGTGGTAATGACAGTATATGGCTAACATTTACTGAGCACTACTATGTGTAATTATCTAGATGAACAGTCGACTTTGTACATTTTTGTAATTACGACATTTCATCCTTTGGTTAGCAGTTTAACAGTCAATAATGTAAATTCCATGGAAGTCTGCTTGGAGCCATAGCAGAACTCTGCCCAGGAATGTCCTGGTTTGTTTGTTTTGGTTTGCTTGTTTGGTTTTGGCTCTTTTTTTCCCCCTCTTCTTTTTCTTTCTTCTGTTTGCTTTGTGATAGACTGTTACTATGTAGTTACTGCTGACTTGGTATTCACTGTATAAGCTAGGACGTCCTTGGATTTACAGATATTCTCTTGCCTCAAACTCCTGAGGGCTGGGATTATATTCTTGCTGTTAAATACGTGAGTGGAAGTTCATGCTGTACACACCTGTCAACTCTGGACCTTGAAGGCAGATACAGGAAGATGAGTTCTGTTCTTATTGAGTGTGAGAATAATCTGGGAAGCATAGTAAGATGCTCTTTCAACCCCCCCAAGTTATTTTTCCTCTTTATTCATAATTTAGACAAGAATGTTATAGATATTTTTGCTTACCTACCAAGGATGGTTACCAATTGGCACACTAATGTGCTGCTCTGAGAGCTCCACCATCACACGCAGCAGGAGTGATGGTCCTCCAGCGCTGAACTCTTTAAAGTCTAGTAGCGCTTCAGTCTTCCCACTCAGGCTTACTCTCCTTTCCTTCTGAGCACGACTTACCTGTCATCCATTGTGGTAGGTGCAGGACTTATACCCTCATTATTTTGTTCCTCGGTTATTCAAATAGCGCCTATAATTTTCCTTGCAAAAGAAATAAACACAAGGGCCCAGCCTGAGATGTGCATGGAGCATAGTCATGAGATAGAACATCTTCCCTTGGAGAACTCCACTGCCTGTCAGAACAAATGCAACTTGAAGAGAGAGGAGTTCTGGAGGAAGAAGCTGAGGGTAGGCTGGCAAACTCACTGTATAGGTTCTTCATGTCTGCCTATTCATCTACTTATTTTTGTATCTATATATCTGTATATCTATGTCTATGTATCTATGTATCTAGTATTTATGTGTCCATGTATTTTGTGTATATCTATGTATCTATTGATGTATGTATGTATCTATCTATGTGCTTATCTATGTATCTATGTATTTATCTATCCATCCATCTATTTATCTATGTCTTTGTATCTATGTTCTATCTATCTATCTATCTATCTATCTATTCATCCATCTATGTGTCTTTGTATCTATGATCTATCTATCTATCTATCTATCTATCTATCTATGTATCTATCTATATATCAATCTATCATCTGTCTGTCTATCTATCTATCCATCTATCTATCTATCTATCTATCTATCTATCTATCTATCTATCTATCTGTAGGATGATGTCATTATGCAGGTGATGCCAAGTACAAGATAGAACCAGGCCTGTCATTGAGAAGGAAGGATGGGCAGGAGAAAAGTTTTTGGGAGGAGGAGGAGGAGAGTGGAGTGGTGGAGAAGCAGCCGAGAGAACATGGCAGCAGATGTTAAGATTTCTCTCTGCACATCTACAGGTTGTTATGATTATTCTTAAGGGATGGATGTGTACAGGGCTTTGTATGTCTAGATGAGCAAATGATATCTTATTTAAGTGAGCAATTATATCTTATGAATTGGATCAGAGATTATTGTGTCGTGTGTTCCTTTATGTGGTGATTTAATTTAATTCAAGAGAGTGTGTGGTGGCTGTAGACACTGGGCTGCCACAGAATTGAGATGTGTATGTCTTGCATGGTGGCAACCTGCCTTGGGAACTAGCTGTGTAGAGAGATTGCTGCTAGGCTCAGAGAGTAACCATCGGTGTTGAGATGCTTTGCTGACTGAGATGAAAATATCAAACAGATGTCATGGGGCACTACAGTGTTGGATCTAGTGCGGATTAAAAGAAAGCATTTTTTTTTTTAATTTTACAGAAACAGATGGTACCCGTTTTACCTCAACATCTATCTATCTATCCATCTATCCATCCATTCATCCATCTATCCATCCATCCATCCATCTACCCACCCACCCATCCATTATCTATCTATCTATCTATCTATCTATCTATCTATCTATCTATCTATCTATCTATCTATCTACCTATCTATTGAGGCACTCTTATTCTGTCACCCAGGCTGGCCTCAAAACTCTTATAGGCTCAACTGGGCGTGCAGCTGTGACTCACCACACCTAGCTTGCTTGGTACTTTGTTTGTTTTTTAAAGATTTATTTATTTATTATATGAGTACACTGTAGTTGTCTTCAGACACATCAGAAGAGGGCCTCAGATCTCATTACAGATAGTTGTGAGACACCATGTGGTTGCTGGAATTTGAACTCAGGACCTGTGGAAGAGCAGTCAGTGCCCTTAACCACTAAGCCATCTCTCTAGCCCAGTACTTTGTTTTTTAAAGACTTTTGGCCTTTCTTCTCCATAGCATGGTAAAGATCAGACATTTGCTATCTTCTGTGAGGACTGTATCAAGCAAGGATGTGGGTATTTTGGGACAGA
Source organism: Rattus rattus (assembly GCF_011064425.1). NCBI lineage: Eukaryota > Metazoa > Chordata > Mammalia > Rodentia > Muridae > Rattus > Rattus rattus. Next base: position 100,529,432 of record NC_046158.1, read on the forward strand.
AAGTCCTCTCCCAGACAACACATCTACTAAGACTCAGTAGTGACTATGTTCTGGTTTAGGTCTTGTCTCATTGGTTTAGGTCTTGTCTCATTGAATTTGGACTCAGAACCTTTAGAACTTGTTATCTCCAGCTTCTCCAGTTCCTTATAGCTATCACCTCTGATTTAAACATGCTGGCCTTCCCTGATAGACTTTACCCTGGCTCAGTTTTTCTTGCCTTTACCCACTGGTTATTAGCCTCTGTTTGTGTTTGAGATTCAGTTGACATTCTCCTTTGGACAGCTTTGTAAATTTCTGTTTCCTATGCAACAATATCATTTGGTTCTTTTTTTTTCTTCTATCTTTATTAACTTGAGTGTTTCTTATTTACATTTTGATTGTTATTCCCAGGCCAACATCCCCCTAGTCCCTCCCCTCCCCTTCTCTATGGGTGTTCCCCTCCCCATCCTCCCCCCCATTACCGCCCTCCCCCCAACAATCACATTCACTGGGGGTTCAGTCTTGGCAGGACCAAGGGCTTCCCCTTCCACTGGTGCTCTTACTAGGCTATTCATTGCTACCTATGAGGTTGGAGTCCAGGGTCAGTCCATGTATAGTCTTTGGGCAGTGGCTTAGTCCCTGGAAGCTCTGATTGGTTGGCATTGTTGTACATATGGGGTCTCGAGCCCCTTCAAGCTCTTTCAGTCCTTTCTAAGATTCCTTCAACAGGGGTCCCATTCTCAGTTCAGTGGTTTAATGATGGCATTGCCTATGTATTTGCTGTATTCTGGCTGTGTCTCTCAGGAGAGATCTACATATGGTTCCTGTCGGCCTGCACTTCTTTGCTTCATCCATCTTATCTAGTTTGGTGGCTGTATATGTATGGGCCACATGTGGGGTAGGCTCTGAATGGGTGTTCCTTCAGTCTCTGTTCTAAACTTTGCCCCCCTATTCATTCAGTTCTTAAGTTCAGAACCAGTTGTGTAAAAAGAATTAATCAGTCCAGCTAGCACGTGTTAAAGACACACAATCCAGGTATTTTATATACCAGCTATAAGCCTAGATTGGGTAGGCTTTGGAGTTATTTTAAGTTATATCCCAACCATATGTATCTTGTTACTGGCTGTTTCTCTTGGCCATATGCTCAAGGTCCATCTCCTCTCATGGAGGCCTCTTGGGGAGGAAGAAGGAGGAGGAAGAAGGAAGGTATCATGGGGTAGGAGTGTTGTGAGCATATGGCCATGAGGGCCAGGCAGTTGGAGTAGGAGCAGCCCAGGGAGAACATGGCAAGTGATATCTCGAGGTCATTGACAGGGAAGTAGATAAAATAGCATAGAGGTTTGTTATCTGCCCAGCTCTAGTGATTTAAGGCTTATTACAAATATGAAGGGATGTTTCTTTTATTTGGGAACTAAATGATTTAAGGTGGGGTAGAAACCCCCCAAATAATATTTAGCACAACACAGTTGTGTACATAATTTTGACTGTGGAAACTCGTACTTCAGATGGTGGGTTTTTGGTTAGGTGACAACGGACAAAATCTCTTGCCTGTGACTTATTTTTACAATTCCAGAGCACATTCCCTCTTGCTTCATAGTAGTGTGTCCAACTGGTATTTAATTGGGTATAAAATAAGACCTTAGACCTCTTGAAAGTTTCTAGACACCTGTGCTGGGCAATCCTCACTGTTTTCTCACACCGTCAGTTGATTCTGAATTGACTTCTTCAGTTCCTGCTTCTATTTCTTTCTTCAAGCCGGTGTAATAAAGACTCAGCCAAGGCTGCACTGTCTGCATTCACAGACACTGGATTGTCTGAAAGCTGCCTCACGTTTTCCACAGCTTGACCTGAACGAATTAAGAGTTAAATGAAGAGCCCCAGATCCCAGCCGTTATGCGGGGCTCTGTGTCCCTGAGTTAGGAGAGTTTCTACACCTGGCAGATAGTTTGACTAAGAGAACTCATGGACACCTTTGCTGCTGGTTTGCTGCTGGATGTGGTGACCACCAAAGTCATGCTTAGCTAGAGCTTCTGACCATGCTCGCCCATTTGACTTCCACCTACCACGTGTGGGTGGAGCCAGTAAGCCTGCAGGAAGGTTGTCTTTAGTCAATACCGGAAGCTTCCATACAAATGTGTGGAGGTAGAGGCAAAGTCTCAGTGTTCACTCACCTAACAGCTAAACCTCTCAATTCAGTGTCTAGCTATAGCACAGATACTAAGCCTCAAACTGTACCATTATGTAGGGTAAAGGGCTTGCTACTGTTGGCAAGATGCTGGACCAGGGAAGATACAGAGCTCGTGGACACTTGTGTATGAGCTTCTATGATGCTTGATTAGTTTAAAAGGTTGAGTTCTTCCTCTTTTTATTTTGGATGTATAGTCCATTATCGTTTTCTTTTTAATACTCAGTTCTAACCTGGTATTCTAGGATTCCATTGTTCATGAGTTTTGCAAACGTTTTGGTAATTTCTGAGTACTTGTTGACCTTCCCAGGAAATGCTGGTTTGTGGTGAAGAGGTGAAACCCTAAGCCTGTGCTTTCTATTGACTCTTAGGCTCATGTATATTCCTTTCTTTTTTGCAGTGGCTTTGCCCAATAGGTACTTAATTGGATATAGTTTCAAGTCGGTTTCACCTTGTGAATTAGGAGATAGGTAGCATATTTAAAGTAGAGAGAATTTACTCATAAAGAGACTACTATGTGCAATTAAAGTATAATGACAGGCATATGAAAATAATATAATAAAACCCAAAACTAACCTAAAGAGATAATTAAGAGAGAAACAAAAAGAGTGGCTGGGGAGTTGGCTCAGTGGTTAATTAAGTACATGCACTGCTTTTTCAGAGGTCCCACACTCAGTACCTAGAAGCCATACCCAGTGGCTTACACTTACCTGTGATCCTAGCTCCATGAATCAGGGAGCACAATCTAACCTTAGATCAGAAGGGTGTAGTGCAAGAGAACCTGGTAGTGTGCTCAGACCAGAATCCCTCCCTGCTTAGATGGGAACTTTCTGTATTGTGATGTCTTGTGAGGTCCCATGGGGGAAACCCACTAGATAAGCCAAACGGTTTGGAGTTCAGTGGTATGTCCTCACTGATTGAACTCTCAGGACCTAAGCAGGGTGGAGTGAGGACCTGTAGGAGCAAGTTAAAAGCTGGAACTTACGGGTCAAAATGAGTGCTTTGTGAATGATATTCAGTTGGCAAGAACAACCTCCTCCAGTGTTATAAGAGTTTCACTGCTGTCAAGTGCTGACACTGTAAACTTTCTAACTCCCTACTTGTCCACTAAGCACAGATGGTGGCAGGGGCCTGTAGATCCCAAACATCCTCCTGAGGTGAGGGGCTTAGACAATCCAAGCGTGATACAGATAGTTTCCCTCTCTCTTTTACTTCCCTGTATCTGAGAATGTACACCTTTCTGAGGCAACCCAGAGTCAGACTTCATGCAGAAGTTAAGAGGAGAGAGGCAGAACTGAAGAAGGAAGGGTGTAGGACCTATGGTTACAGCAGGTTCAACCCAAGATAGGTGGGATAGGCACCAATAGACTCCAAACTGTGTGGACCAAGACCCCAGACCATTTAGCTGCTGGTACCATCTGTAGCTAATTCCTTAGCACCACAGTCTCAGACAGGTCACTTCTAGCTGGGCTCACTTACTTTGGAGTTTCCAAGAGTGTGGGAGTCGGATCTATTTGCACGCATAGCTCCAGTGTGCTCCTTAGGAGTGGCAAAGGCAGATGATGGGGTCAGGTAATGTGTTCCTGGGATGGTGATGGAGACTTTAAGTACAGAATCCAGGCTACTCAGAGTCAAGCTCTCCTGACAACCTTTGTGACCTTGGGAAAGTTACTTGGCTTCCTGGCTTTCAGATTGCAACAGCACCCACCCCCAGGGTCATTAGAGAGTCAATAGTGTTAGTGTCTGAGAGTCCTTTGAGTCCAAACACATGAAAAACACCACACAAAGCAATCTTGAGTAGTTCTTGCTGAACGTCTTCTCTCAGTCCTGTCAACCTAGAGACTGAGCTTGGTGCTGTTTTCCCTCCTACCTGCCAGTGTGTGAAGAATTACTCAAAGTACTAGCTCTGTGTGGTTTTAGGGTGCTGTGATAGAATAGCCTCTAAGAAGGACAGGCGGAATATGGAAGCCAAGCAACGCCTGTCCTTAGGAAAACACAGACCACCACCCACTTCTGTGGTAGTAAATCACCAATGATGTAGCTACTGTACAATGAGTCAGCCTTTCTGACCTGAGGCACAGGCACAAAATTTAAGCTGACCTTTGGGGACCTTGTTGGAGAACTATTGAACATCTGCATCTGATTAATTTTCATTATTAACTAAGAACAAACTTTGCCTGGTCTATCAAGTTCAAAGACTTGCACACAGGATGAAAGTAATGCTCACATTTAAATTTGTCTTCTCATCAGGAGGATTCTTCAGCCCTTCACCAAGGCCAGAAGTTTCTATCAAAGACATGCTGCTTTATTCAAAAAGATCCTGCTTGGTCTCTTGTGTTTAGGTGAGATCATGAGAATTCATGGACGGGGGAAACAAGAGCATTTTTACAGTTGTCAACTTGTGTCAAGATTGTTGAATGAATAGTACTCAGAAACTAACCTAAAGGCTATGTGAGGTGCAGATCATAACTGCCTGTAGGTGAAGACAGTTTATTGTCTTAGACCCAGGAGGATAAGTAAAATCCAAAGAAAAGCTATAGTTTAAAAGCACACTATTTGACAGGTTTAAATTTTTAACAAAAAAAAATTTGGTTCACCTTGTTTTTAGTGCTTAGATTTGATTCAGAGCACATGTCTGTAGTATTTATGAAAGACGCCTTTATACATAACATATTTACTGCTTTGTTTCCAAAACTTAAAAACAGTGGTAGATATTATTTTTGAGAGACAGAAAACCTTGTTTATGGTATGCTGTCAGTGGCATGCAGAGCTTTGATTAGGTGCAGCTGGGATGCTGAGATCACAAATTATTCTTCATGTGGCTTTCCCTCCTAGTGCCAGCCTCCCTACACGGCTTTACTCAAGACAAAGTTTTATCATTGTCATTTCGACACAGCTGGGGTAAAGAAGAAGAAGAAGAAGATAAAAAGCCTGATTTCCAAAGAGTGTGACAGTGGCTATGGACCACATCTAAGGGAGAGAGCAAGAGAGAGGGCAGCAGCTAAACTGGAAGGGTTGAGACTTCCCCAGAGCAGAGAGGAATGGCCTCCTTCCCTGTGGAGGCTCAGCCTTCCTGACTCGCACCCTTCGCCTTCTCTTCACAGCCTATGCTGCCTACCTCCTGGCAGCTTGCATCCTGAACTTCCGGAGGGCACTGGCCTTGTTTGTCATCACCTGCCTTGTCATCTTCATCCTGGCTTGCCACTTTCTGAAAAAATTCTTTGCTAAAAAGTCAATAAGATGCTTGAAGCCCTTGAAAAACACCCGCCTGAGACGTTGGCTTAAGAGGTAAGTGCGCCAACTTTGTTGCTGTTCACTGAATCCCTAAGAACAGCGCAAAGGCTCTTCTGGCTCCCTGGTTCAGAGGTTTAGCGGTGGTCTCTTAGCCCCATCAATGTTGGCTGGTGATAGAGCAGAATATTATGGTGGGAAGCGAGCAGGTGAAGTAAAGCTGTTCACATCATGGAGGCCAGGAGGCAATGGTGTCAGTAGGGCAGAGATCAGCACAGGGTGTAACCTACAAGGGTTGCCCTGTGATTGACATCTACCAGTTGGGTCTCAGCTCCTAGAGCTTTCACCGCCTCCTAACAATCCTTTTAACTGTGAATGTGTCAGTGGATTAGCTCACCGATGACGTCAAAGCCTTCTTCTTGTCTCCTTTTACCTCCCTTTGTTTTTCTTTTCTTTATCATGAAACAAGGTCTCTTGCCCAGGCTGGTCCCAGAACTCTTTATGTAGTCAAGGATGTAGCAAAGGATGTCTTTGGACTTCTGATCCTCCTGCCTCCACCTCTTCAGTACCAGAATTACACATGTACTTAGTTCACGGAGTGCTGGGATTGAGCCCATGGCCTTGTCCATCCTAGGGAAGCCTCGACTTGGGCAAGAGGTGGCTGAGCATCACAGCCATCTCTTTAGTGTGTTCCCTTTTGACAGCTCCTGAGTGGGCAGGCTCTCACCTTATACCAAGGTGAACACAGAGAACACAGAGCAACAGGCCTTTGAGCCCCACTCCAGTTTCTCATAGACTTGGGTCAGCATTGCTGGTGCAGATGGGACTCCGGATCAGGGAGGAAGTTCAGTCTGAAATCCCAAGCGGCCATGACAGAAGTGAGAAAAAGCCATGCTTCTCCTCAGTGGGTGGTCAGAGCAGATGTCGCACTTACACCAACCTGTTAGCCAGGGTTGCCTCTCCTGCCCTGTGTTAACCCCTTTCCCTCCAGGCCTCCCAAGCCCCTCTATGTGATTTCATCTTTACAGCCCCTTAGAGCAGTGGTTCTCAACCTTCCTAATGCTGTGACCTTTTAGTGTAGTTCCCCATGCTGTGGTGACCCTCCAACCAGAAAATGGCTCATCGCTATCTAGTTGTAATGTTGCCAAGGTTATATATTGTAATTACATTAGTGTTATCATAATGTAAATATCTGTTATGTATGATATCTGATATAAAACCTCTAAAGGGGTCTTGACCCACAGGTCGAGAGACACTCTTAGAGTCTAGGAGCAACTTGCTCACAAGCATAGATGAATTCATTTTCAATTTTATGTGTATGAGTGTTTTGTCTGCATGTATGTGTGTGTGCCACATGCATGGCTGGTGCCCAGTGTGTTCAGAAGAGGTCCCTTGGGACCTGGGTTACAGGTGGTTGGTGAGCCACTGTGTTGGTGCTAGAAATTGAACCTGAGTCCACCACAAGAATAAGTGTTCTCAGCTGCTCAGGCAGCTCTCTGATCCCCAATCTTGCAATCACATTCCTCCTGCCTCTTCTTCCTAAGGTTTGCACTCCATGACAGTCTCCTTATTCATTTTGATAGGCTAGGGATTAGACATAGGGTCTTGTACATTCTAGGCAAGTGCTCTGCTGAGCTACATCCACAGCCTCTAGTCTATGTAGTAAAGGCCGTAAGTCCATAGATGGTGTATTTGATTCCAACATTTGGAGTGATCAAAAAGGAGCAGCAGTCCGTAGGGGACCAGCTCAATATTGTCTTCTGTGTTCAGTACTTTATTGGTCACTGGAAGCGCCTTCATGGATGAGTCTGCATATCACATTTCAATGATATGTCTGTATGAGAAACGAGATGTTATGCGGTTTGTAGTCTCTTAGACACTTATTCATGTAAATTTGGGAGCAGAAGCTAGGGAGCTACCAGAGGATTCTCCAGGTTCATCTCTGTGTAGTGAATGAGCCCTTGCGTTCTCTCACTGAGCCTCTGACTAAGGGAGTTCTCTGTTGCTCATTGCCCGAGTCGGTGACTGAGCTTCGTCATCCCTCCTCCAGGGTGTTCATGGGAGCCGCTGTTGTTGCCCTGATTCTCTGGCTGGCTCTGGACACAGCTCAAAGGCCAGAGCAGCTGATCTCCTTTGCGGGAATCTGCATGTTCATCCTCATCCTCTTTGCCTGCTCCAAACACCACAGTGAGGTGAGTTTGGGGTACGTAGTTGGGCATAGAAACACAAGCAAGGGCTACGTAGAAATTACAAAGTGCCCATGTCAGGTATACATGGCAAAGACAGAGCTAAGCAACATTTCCTGGAATCTTCTTCTGACAGGTTTATTCCTAGTCAAAGTTTGAAAGCTTTTAGAGTCCTTTGGCCTGTTAATTGTTACTGTGGTATATATGAAATCTAGTCAGTATTAAAGAAATATAAAATCAAATAGAAAGAAAGAAAGTTAGAAAGGAAGGAAGGAGTAAAGAAAGAAAGAAAGAAAGGAAGGAAGGAAGGAAGAAAGAAAAAGCAGCATGGCAGAGAATCAGATGTCATTGTACAGAAATGATGTTTGCAGAAGTTATTTGCATGCATGTGTCATTACTATAACGTAACTTATGTAAAAATTAGTACAGACATACTTGCATCTCCACAATATCATCATATTTTTTCTTACCAGTCTCCCTGTTCCCTGTTCTATTTTCGTGGTGGAACTCCGTGACCCAGAGCAACTCCGGGAGGAAGGGGTTTTACTTGTCTCATGCTTTTTCATCACTGTTTATCATTGAAGGAAGTCAGGACAGAAACTCAATAAGGGCGGGGATCCTGGAGGCAGGAGCTGATGTAGATGCAGTGGAGGGGGCTGCTGACTGCCTTGCTCAACCTGGCTTGCTCAGGGTGCTTTCTTATAGAACCCAGGACCACCAGCACCCCTCACAATGGACTGGGCTGTCCACCATCAGACACTAAGTCAGCATCAATGCCCTATAGTCTTGTTACCAGCCCAATCTCATGGGGGTATTTCTCAACTGAGGTTCCTTCCCCTTAGATGACTTTAGTTTGTGTCAAGTTAACATAAAACTAGCCAGCACAGCTACATTACCCCAGACTGTAGCACCACTCCTAGGACATGGTTGAATTAGGCAATGACTGAGCAAAATCTGTAACTCATGCATGGAATATTTTCTTTTTGGTTTCAGGTGTGCTGGAGGACGGTGTTTTGGGGCCTGGGCCTTCAGTTCGTCTTTGGGATTTTGGTCATCAGAACTGAACCTGGATTTAATGCATTTCAATGGCTGGGAGATCAGATCCAGGTACAGGGAATTGGATGTCAGAGGTTTCTTTACTGGGAACCTCAGAGAATGTGGATTTGAGGAAGCAGGAGGCTTTGGGACTATGCCTTAATGATGCTGTGGCAGAATCTGGTCAGGTAAAGAGAAAGAGTAATGGGGTTCCGGTGAGAATATGGAATCCAGTTAGGTAGAGAGTAATAAGGTTCAGGCAGTACACAGAATCGGGTAACGAGAGAAAGAAGGTGTGAAAGGGTGAGGTGAGAATGTAACTGAAGAGAAGTCGATTGGCTGAGTCTGTCATTTCATGACCAATTTCTGGGACATGGCTCACAGGTGGTCACACCTGAGTCATATCCCATCTTCCTGTGTCCCGCCTATCCTAATTCTCATCCCTTTTCTTTCCACTTCAGACTTTCCTGGCATATACTGTAGAAGGATCCAGTTTTGTTTTTGGTGACACACTGGTCCAAAGTGTTTTTGCTTTTCAGGTAATACCTATTTTGTGGGCAGGCATGGCAATGTCAGCAAAGGGCAGGGGCAGAGAGCTGGGGATGATGTGTGCCCCACACAGCACACACAATATAGTCTCTCATATCCTGCCTCCATTCTTGTTGCAGTCTCTCCCAATCATTATTTTCTTCGGATGTGTGATGTCTATTCTCTACTACCTGGGCCTTGTGCAGTGGGTGATCCAGAAGGTAAGGCATTTGGTTTCCATGAAAGGACCTTCAGCCTGAATCTGTCAGGGGAATGAATGAATTCATACTTACGTTGGGGGAGAAAGTTCATACGTGGGATGTGGAGAAACAGAACCAGTTTGAAAAGTCCATCTCTCTGAAGCCTCCTGGTATCAAATGATTACCCAGGCCTGAGATGGGCTGGAGGCAGAACATGGTAAAAAGTTCTTTCATACTGGGCTGAATTTGCTTGTTCTAGAAACCCCAAGGCCTGAGTTCTGTCTGGCTAATGTTTGCAACTTCTGTTACTCTGGGCCATACTATTTCTCCGGGCCTGAGTTTCTTTACCACCCAATGGAATAGTAGGGGTTTTGCTGGACACTATTCAAGACTCTTGGCAATGTTGGAAGATTTATGTGTCTGAGTTCTTTAGATTGCCTGGTTCCTGCAAATCACCATGGGTACCACAGCTGCAGAGACCCTGGCTGTGGCAGGAAACATCTTTGTGGGAATGGTAAGTACCCTGGAGCCTTCTGTTTTTCTAATCTCTCGAGAACCAAGAACTTGGCAGAGAACAAATTTAGAAAGATGATTTTCCCTTCCCCTTCTCTCCCCACCTCCTTCCTTCCTGTTTTTCTGAGACAGGGCGTTTTGTAGCCCAGGCTGACCTCAGAGTCACTATGTGGTTGAGGTTGACCTTGAGTTTCTGATCTTCTTGCCTCCGCAGTCCCAAGTGCTGGGCATATAGGCATGTGTCACCGCGTAGCCTGAAGCGCTCATTTTTCTTGTGAAAAGCAGAGAAATGAAGACCGTGGGACAGTAAATCCCTCATGAAAGAGTCCTCAGAGGGTCACGGAGAGTTCATTGCTTTGACCCTTGATGACTAATGCACAGTCCGGACACACTATCTAGAAGGTTGTCCTTAGACACTGATGCAGCTTCTTACACAGGGTATAGGTGAATGTCTTAGCCTAACCTTAGTTCCTTAGCTAGGAAGGATGGCCGAGCTACCTCTGCTTTCTTGCTGTGAATTCCTGTGGCTTTCCAAGGTCTCTGGGGAGGCAATGGCTTGTCTTGCTCAGGACTAGCAGGGCTCTTCTTCACACAGCATCTCTCTCAGCACATCTATCTGTGTGGTAGAAGAGGAAGTGTTTGTTTTCAATGGGTGTCTTTCCCCTTTGCTGTGATGAAGTACCATGGAAAAAGGCATATAAAGAGAGAAGGGAGTTATTGTACTCATAGTCTGAGAGTACAGCCATCCTGTGGGGAAGAGCTTGGTGACAGGAGCTTAAGGCAGCTGAAGAGTGATGCTGGTGCCAGCATCCAGGATACAAGCCTAGGGAGTGGGTCTTCCCACTTCAATTCACCTAATTAAAATGATCTCTCACAGACTGACCTATCAAGATAACCCCTCACAGGCATCCCTAGAGTCATTTTTTTTTCTTTTTTCTTTTTTCAGAGCTGGGGACCGAACCCAGGGCCTTGTGCTTGCTAGGCAAGCGCTCTACCATTGAGCTAAATCCCCAACCCCCCCCTAGAGTCATTTTTTAAGGAGATTCTATCAATTATTGATGATGAACATTAACTATCCCAGTTTTAAATCTATGCTATCGACTGGTTAAATCAACATTAGGGATAATCATTTTTCAAATGAGTAAGAAATTAACATTGGGGTCTTTCTCTCCCAAAACCTTGGGCTGCTTATCTGCTTTTGATCTGTTTTCTGACTAGGTCTGGATGTCTTTTTATCATGATCTTACATATTGCTAACATTATGTATAGTCAATTGATCTTTTTCCACCTAGACTCTAATATTCTAGGCATCTTGCATGAATGTTCTTAGTAGCTAATACATTCTTTTGCTGACACTTATTAAAGGATAAATGACCTTATAGATTGAGGCTAGGTTATTTCCTCCGTGAATCTTCCTAATTAATAACAAATTACAGACGTTTCATTAAAAATTGCTTTGTGCTTATTTAATGACTCTCACTGTGTGTGTTTGTGTGTTTGTGTGTGTGTGTGTGTGTGTGTGTGTGTGTGTATGTGTGTGTTTGTGTGTTTGTGTGTAAGTACTCTTGTACCATGGCTCTCATGTGGAGGTTAGAGGACAACTTGTGGATGTTGGTTTCTTCTTTCCTTCTATCTACCATGTGAGTTCTAGATATGGTTCTCGGGTCTTCTGGCTGAACTTTCTTGCTGGCTTGACAGTATTTTCTTATTATTCCATAAATCATTTGCTTACACAAGCTATTTTCAGTTCCTTTATTACATGCTTTATAGGCATCTAGTGTGTGATCAACAAGTGGACTGTATGCAATAATTTATTCGCTAGGTGCATGGATTTAGGCATGGCAAATAAAGTGAATGAACACCAGTTGTCTACAGTATTCTATAACATGATATAGGAACACTTGGAAACAAGCCAGCAAGGAGATGATTGGGCAGGACTTTATCCACTAGCTGGAAGGGCATGTATCTGATAGGCCCATTCCCTTCCTGGGCTAAGCACTTTGACATGAGGAGTAATACTCTCTCGGTATGTGACTATTTCTCTTTGTTTTTAGACAGAGGCACCTCTGCTCATCCGTCCCTACCTTGCAGACATGACCCTCTCTGAAATCCATGCAGTGATGACTGGAGGCTTTGCTACTATAGCAGGCACAGTGTTGGGAGCCTTCATATCCTTTGGGGTGAGGCACAGTCAACAGAATCGCTCTTGGTACACCCACGTTGAGCCCTACAGTGGTGCTAATCCCCATCTGGCTTTACAGATTGATGCATCATCCTTGATTTCTGCCTCAGTGATGGCTGCCCCTTGTGCACTTGCCTTGTCCAAACTGGTATATCCAGAAGTAGAAGAGTCCAAGTTCAAGAGCAAGGAGGGAGTGAAGCTGCCTCGAGGGTGAGCAGGGGAAAATTCAGGAGATGGTGATGTGTGCTACCTAGAGAAGCCTAGTGCACTAGAGACTTCCAGTTTCCCCAAAGGAAGAAGGTCTGTCACCCCATGTCTCCTTTTGCTATTTTGGCTTCCCAGCTAATCATTTTCAATTTTTGTCTTGTTTGGATTTAACTTTCCCACCTGTATTAGTGCCTTATATAAAAATATTCCAAGTTCTAGGCATCAGACTTTAATAGCAAGAGCATCTGAATCACTTCAGAGAAATGTCTACTATTGTAATTGCTAAGGAGTCGCATCACCCCTCACGGTGGCTGGCTGCCCACTTCTTCCACTTTAGGGTCAATGGAGCTTCTCCTCTCTGAGGAGCTGAGACTACTGTAGGTAGCATATTCTTTCTCTATGCCCAATAACCACAGGGAAGAGAGGAATATTCTGGAAGCCGCGAGCAATGGAGCCACAGATGCCATAAGCCTTGTTGCTAATGTTGCAGCCAACCTGATTGCCTTTCTGGCTGTATTGGCCTTCATCAATTCTACCCTTTCCTGGCTGGGGGAAATGGTGGATATCCATGGACTCACTTTCCAGGTAAAGTCTTATATGTGTTGGGCTTGTTTTCCTGACCCTCAGTAAGCTGAAATCCTGAGGCAGAGGAGGTGGTGGAGAAAGGAGAGGAGGCTAAGTGTCTGGAGTGACTCCCGGCACCTGACCTTTGTTGTCTTCTCTTCCTTTCCCTTCTTTTTCTCTCCCTCAGGTCATCTGCTCCTATGTCCTAAGGCCAATGGTTTTCATGATGGGTGTACAGTGGGCAGACTGCCCATTGGTGGCTGAGATAGTAGGAGTCAAATTCTTCATAAATGAATTTGTGGCCTATCAACAACTGTCTCAGTACAAGAACAAACGTCTCTCTGGAGTCGAAGAGTGGATCAATGGCGAGAAACAGTGGATTTCTGTAAGTGACAATCCAGCAATTTATAGAGCGAGAAGCATATCTGAGGGAAGGCACAATGTGCTACACAAATATTGGGGGCCCAAGGTGTTTCTTAGTGTCCCAGCCTAAGCACGAGACCATCAGAAGCATGTGTGTCAGTACCCAAGCTTCTGCTCCAGGTCTGTGTTCTTTCTCTTTTGCATTCTGACCCAACTTTGATCTATGAGCTGATTGCTGTTCCTTACATTGGGACAGTCCAAAGAACATATTTTCTCCTGGATGTCCTAATTCCATTTATGTGCACATTCAAACTTCTATGAAACAATCTTTCTTGCCTCTCCCTTTGCATCTAGGTCATTTTCTCTGTATCTTTAGTAAGAATCCTGTTGGGTCAGGAGTTGTGTAGTATTACCATATCATGACAGTGGTTGTAACTGGGGCTGGTTGTTTTCTGAGCATCATTTGTGATTCCTTAGAGCACTGTAAGAAAGATTTGGTGTGCCCTGGAACTTCCAACCTGGTTCTGAGCCTAGGTTGGAATTTACTAGGCCTAAATTTATCTACTTGTTTCCCCCCAGGTGAAGGCTGAAATCATTGCAACATTTTCTCTCTGTGGATTTGCCAATCTTACCTCCATAGGAATCACACTGGGAGGCTTTGAGTGAGTTGTTCAATTCCCCAGGTCCCTCTACATGCCAGGCAGATCCAGCCTTAGCTCACTGCAAAGCTGAGGCTCGCTAGAGAAGCTGGAATGGAGTGGACCTCTCAGGCCACACATAACTCAGAGCTATCGCAGTCAGTCTGACTACCGTATATCCTTTATAATGGATGTCTTATTCCCCTCTTCTCCTTTCTCCAAGGCACAAATGCGCTTTATTTTTATCTTCCTTTTAAGAAAGAGGTTATGAAAATTATATTTCTATCTTGCTGCTAAACTGCCAAATGTACTTTCTGAAATTAACCTACTCAACAGTTTTTAACTTTATAGGAGCGATATTTGTACAGGAATTTAAAAATGCCAAATATAAACAGGAGACATATCAGATAAGTGGAGTCAGTGAGTATCATATCTCGTTGGGTAAAAGCCGAGAGTCCTGGAGTACTGAGGAGTAGTTAGTACTTGAAGCAGAGGTATTCAGGGTGCTGGACTGTGGGTGATGGTTGCAGGAATACCAGGATAGAGGGAGTGGTCCTGCAGGGCCGTGTGTGTGTGTGTGTGTGTGTGTGTGTGTGTGTGTGTGTGTGTGTCTGTGTGTGTCTGTGTGTGTGTGGTGTGTGAGTGTCTGTGTGTGTGTATTTGTGTGTGTCTCTGTATGTGAGTGTCTCTGTGTGTGTGTGTGTGCTGTCTGAGTTTCTAACAAAATCCTGAGCTGAGCACTTGGAAGAGTCAAGTTAGAAATGGGTCTAAGAAGCAATTAAATATGAAACAAATGTTAAAATGTCATTTATGTCAATAATGTTCTGGGGGTAGATTCACTAAATTTATGTCACTGATAGCTGATTAAACAGTGTGAAGGTGAAACAATTTTCTTTTGGGTTATCTTTTTCCTCTCTGTTAAATACTCACCCACATTTCTGTATGTCTGTCACATGATAGCTGTGTCTCTGGGCTGGGCTCAAAATGGTCCATGTAGTTCCAGTCTGGACTTAACAGTGTAGATCTCAACTGGCCAACACAGGCACCTGTGCCTGCTTGAGGAGCTCAGAGCCCTGCTTGATTCAGATTTATCTTGAATGGGTTCCAGAACCACTGAGGTAAGGGTCAGATATACAATCCTTGATCCAGGAGAAGACTGAGTTATAAATCAAGACTAACTTATGTATACACCTCTTAAGGAAGGTTAACAGCCTTAGGTGGTTTGTCAAAGAACACTATTCATTGGACCTGCTTTTTTTTTTTTTTTGCATTCTTCTAATGGGGACTCATGGGCTACACCTCCTTGCTGTGTGAGGAAGACATCAATTGCTTTCTATTGTTTCCTACAGCATCCATGATGCCCCAACGGAAGAGTGACTTGTGCAAACTTGTGGTCAGGGCCCTCTTCACAGGTGCCTGTGTTTCCTTCATCAGTGCCTGTATGGCAGGTAGGTGCCCAAGCATGGTCTCTGGCAGAGATCACAGGATCTCTCTCAGAATGTTTATTTAACTAACCATCCATCCCACAGACTCCTAATCTACAGTGTTACCAACTCCCAACCAAGCAGTACAGACCTTTGGGGGCCATGTGCCAAATCTTCCTCCTTGAAGTCATTCTTTCTCCTCCATGCAGGAATCCTCTATGTTCCCAGAGGTGCTGAAACTGACTGTGTCTCATTCTTAAACACAAATTTTAGCAACAGAACCTATGAGACATATGTGTGCTGCAGAGAGCTCTTCCAGAGGTAGGTGAACACCAGGGTTACTGCTCCTTCTTAGCATATCCTCTTACATGAAGGGGACTTCTGGATGTTGGGAGAGCAAGGCTGTGAGTACAGTGCCATGGAAGCTGTATGGAGTGCATGAGACAACAGATGTCAGCTCTATAACAGGTTAAGAAACCAAGTAAAAGTAAGCTAGTCACTAAATTCCTTTACTGCTAAAGCGGAATTTATAAACTGGATAGATTGTTCTTCTGTTTGTGGTTCTGATGTGTATGTTCTCAGTGGGTTTTCTAAAGGTATAATCTAAGAGTCATTAGCATCTAGAAATCAAAAGAAATGTTTTCAGGGGCCGAAAACACCAAACAAAGCCACTTACAAGTCAACTGGCATCTGGCTCAAGTAGTTCAGATGCTACTCTTGCAGAGGAACTAGGAGGCTGCTGTTGGGGAGACCCGAGTCCTAGTTCCCCATGCACACTGGGTGCTTCCAACCATCTGAACTCCAGCTCCAGAGGGGTCCCATGCTTAAGTCCTCTGCAGGCACCCACACTCACATGCACACACCCACTCCTGCCCATGGACATATAATTGGGAAAAAATAGCAGCTGGATCTGTCTGTCTGTCTGTTATGCATGTAAGAATAGAGGGTAATATGAGAGGATTTGAGGGATGGTAAGGGGGGGGGTGGAGGGAGGCAAAGTGGGGGAAAGTGACATAATTCTGTTTCTGTTTGAATGAAATGAAAATCAAAAAATTGAAAAGAGAAATACCTTTGTCTAATTAATTTATACCAATGAAGTGTAAACATTTTTTTCTTTCTCAAGAGGAAAGTGGCCCTAGGTAGTCAGCCTATCTTTTTTATTAAATTGAATTCTGAATAATTTATAAGGCCTTTTACTCCTCAACTATTTGGAAATGACATTTCTAACTAGATGATGTTAGGAGCTGGACCTGGTGGGACAATGTTCAGCGTTCTGTACTAACATCAACTAAAGGGGCAAACTTCGTTTGGTTGGGTCTCATTTCACTGGTTATGACAACAGATCTACTCAGAGTAGGTTTGCTCTCTGCTACTTGGAAAACTTGTTGATATATTGCGCTGCCTTGCTTGTGTCTGACCTGTTTGTTTGGTTTTATCGTTTCAGTACTTTGCTGAATGGCACCAACATGCCTTCTTTCTCAGGCCCTTGGCAAGACAAGGAGTCCAGCCTCAGGAATCTTGCTAACTGCTGTGACCTCTATACCAGCACTGTGTGTGCCTGAGGCTGGTGGGGCCATTCCATGACAGTTCTTATAGAACAGATTCGTGTTACCAAATACATGTTCATGTACTTAGGCTTCCCATTCTCCGAGAACTGCACTAAACTGCACAAAATGAAAGTCCTGATCTCACTGTGGCTCTGTATAAAAACCAGCACCCACCTTTCCACTGGCGTGCCACATAGCAGATAGGAAATTCATTATAGACCCTTCTGAGCCAAAGTATGGTGGGAATGTAGCTAAGGGGGAAATTTGTGTGTGGGAAGTGCTAGGATGGAGATTCAACCCCTAGCCAGGGCCAGAGTGGGGAGAGTGGGGAAATCCAAATAGATGCTTAGATTTAACTTGGGGATGGTGGCACACCGCTGTGGTCGCTTACCTGTAAGCTCAGAGCTAAGGGGATTGCCTCAGATCCAAGGCAAGCCTGGCCTGAACCCGAAGTCTTTCACAGAAGTAAAAGAGTAGAGGCCATGTCCTCGGGCAGGGGTGGAGGTGAGGGAATATATTTCTAAAGTTATATGGGAAACACTTGTGAATACTTAAGGATAATATATTTTTTATTGCCAAAGATTGTATACTTAAAAACTCTTTTCATTTTCATATATTACTAAAAAGCTATCTGTAATAAAGTGTTTTTTAAAAGGTATATTTTTAAAATTGCATGTTTGTGTCTCTGTGTGGGTTTGTGCATGTGAATTCAGATGCCAGAGGAGCCCTGAGGTGGGGGCCACCTGCACCTGGAGTTACATTGGTCCTGAGACACCCAACATGGGGGCCGCAGACTGCACTCCTGTCTGCTGCAGGAGCAGTACACACTTAACCAGGGAGCCATCTTGTAACCCAACATGTAAAATCCCAAGGAATGCCCATTCTTGAAAAGGCCCTTACCTCGATTTGGCGTTCTCAGTTAGTGCCAGTCACCTGCACTTCGGGTTTAGATAGAATCCTTTAAAATAGTTTTGGACCATCTAAATGAATCACCCTGTACCTGAGTTAGACCCTGAGAGGATTTCTCTGAACAGAAATGGATGAGGGGCTCTCACCAGGGCTACTCAACAGTCACTCCAGCTCCCTCACCTCTCTTGGCTTCAGCTCCTCAGTAAGGGGCCACGTGTGGGTGACAAATGCCTTGGATCTCTGTGAGTTTAAGGCCAGATTGGTCTATGTGGTGAGTTTCAGGAGAGCCTGGGCTACATAGAGAGACCTCATTTCCAAAATCCTGAAGAAATAAAAAACAAAAATTCAAAACAGACTCTGCTGGACTTATGGTCGGTGCTGATGCCATGCTGAAGAACCCAGGAGCATAGGGGTGACAGAGGCAGTGCCATAGACAGCAATGCTTCCATGGAGTTACTCAGAGCAGTCACTGATCACTGAACAGGCACACGTCACAGAGAGGCTGGGTGTCCAAGAACACTTGGCATGATTGGGTCATCATCAATAGGCTAGAGGGCATTGAAGACACCAAGAAAGCCAATCCTTTGTCACACTCTCAGTGTGGGTTTTGGGCATCGAATCCAGGGATTCAGCAAGCAGTTTACCGACTGAGCCATCTCTCTAGCCCAAGAGTAGCTTTAAAATAATTAGTTTATTTTACTGTGTGTGTATGTGCACATGCCTGTGTGTGTGTGTGTGTGTGTGTGTGTGTGTGTGTGTGTGTGTGTGTGTGTCCTGTTTGCTCGAGTGTATCTGTCTGTCTGTTCAAGTATGCAGGCCAAATCAGCAATCAGAGCATTGCAGTGTGAGAAGTCAGGGCTGTCCTGCCACCTTGTGGAATCTGGAGATTGGTGTCAGGTCTTCAACCTCTGTGCTAGCTCCTCTACCCATTAGTCCATGTTGCCAACTGTGGATTGGTGTCTTTATGCAGGTGAGGACAGGCTCATGATAAGGCCAGGCCTGTGAGTGGGCAGTGAAAAAGTAAGGCAGGCACAGAGTTTTGGAGGAGAGAGGAGGAAAAAGAAGAAGAAAAGATAGGGGAGGAGTAGATGACCCACTCCTGTGTGACTTTAATTAGCCACAGGTAGAGGGATGGATAATTTCAGGACAATTTGTTTCATGTAGGTGGGTAGTTTATATTAATATTTTGGCTTTGAGTTTATCGTGTGTACGTTTTGTGGGATGAGAATTTACTGATATAAATCTGATTGATGAGTTAGAAGCCTCCAGAGTTTTGATTTTAATGAGTTGTTGGGAATGTGAATTCCCAGCAGAGAGCTGGGAGATGGAAAGTCTCTGTATGGGACTGGTGTGGCAGAGACCCACCTTGGGAACTAGATGAATGGCTGCTGATGGGGCTAGTCATGGAGGAGAGATCGAGAGATCGCCACAGGGCCCAGAGAGTAGCCAGCGGTAGTGTGGGATGGAAATTGGGAACTGAGTGAGTAGGGTGGAGATGTTTTGAGAACTCTGGGCCAGAGAGTCTGCCAAAGTCTGTCTGGCTGAATGAGACCTCTGACACCATGTGGCCCACTGCTAAAGGTGCTTGCGTGAGTTGGAGTTTTTTTAAAAATATTTACAGTAACAGGTAACCCTAGACTGACTTTGTCATCACCATACACTGTCTCCTGCGACCTAGCCAAAAGCCTGATCACTCAGTCACCACACACAGCCACTGAGTTTCCTTAAAAATCTATACCTTCCTGCTAAGTGACCCTCCAAGGTCCCTGCCCTCTTTTGTGAAAATAACTACGGCTTCATAGAAGGGTTCTGTGGAAGATGTATCTTCTCTCTAGCATCGTCGCTGGGAGACAGAGATGCATAACGAGTGTTTGCTCTCTTTTCTCCTGCATTCATTTTCTTCCACATCTCCTGTCCTAACATTTAACACTGCTAGAATCTGAATGTTTGTACCCCACTGCATTCATATATTGAAATCCTGTCCAGGAGGTGTTAGTATTAGAGGTGAGAACTTGGAGTGTGGTTAGGTCATGTGAGTGGAGTTCTCATGAATGGGATCCATGCCCTGATGAAAGAACCAGAAAACACTTTGTCCTTCTGCCTGTTGGTGAGTGATGGGCATGTGTATGGAAGTGGGTCCACCAACATCAAACTCTGCTGCTCTCATGTGGGACTCCTCAGCCTTCAGAAATGTGGGGAATACACACCACGTGTTTAAATGCCGTTTGATTTACAGTATTTTGTTACTAATCAGGTAGAGGAAGATGAATACTTTTTGCATACGTCTACCATAGACACATTTTATTTTCTCCAGGGGTACCTGGCACCCTACCCTGCATATGTTCAACTCCTCTCCTACCTAGTCTCAGAAGGGTAGGGTTAGAAGATGGGTCCATTTGGGCTGGAGAGTGCTTAGACTGAAGTCTTTGCTTTGGTTAAGGTACACATCTAAAGTTCAGACTTGATGGAGTCATGTACACTCTTAAATAATGATGGTAACCCAGGAACACAGGAGGAACCAGATCATCAAATAGTTTCAGTGCAAATACTAGCTCCTTGGAATAACCTGTCCTAGGGATGAGAGGTTGGAGAGGGTGAAGGTAAGGAAGCATTTGAAGAAGTAACTATGTTTTACGATTGTTCAACCAATGTAGCCTATTTTATGATAAACTTGTCTATTATCAAACATGACCATGAATTTGATTGACTATTAACTTGTATTACTTCATTATCCTAAACAGTTTGTCATAGCAGCTTTAAAAAAGACTAGAACTGGGCCGGAGAGATGGCTCAGCAGTTAAGAGCACTGACTGCTCTTCCAGAGGTCTTGAGTTCAATTCCCAGCAACCACATGATGGCTCACCACTGTATGTGATCTGATGCCCTCTTCTGGTGTATCTGAAGACATCAACATCATACTCATATATAAAATAAATAAATCTTAAAGAATAAAAGGACTAGATCTTTCCTTTGTCTTTTTAAATGTGTTTCATAGAGGTCCAATACTTTATATAAAAATTGAAACATAATATATAGTAGGTTGCAACAAAAATCACACTTGTCTTGAATCAATTTACAAAGATCTATACCAGTGTAAGAATATTGGCTATAAAATATTCTTTGGTTTAAGAGTAGATTCATTAATCTTCTCCTTTCCCCTATTATTCCTATATTATTCCTATGTCTACCCTTCTTTCTTTTCAACTATTCTCTTCCTCCATAAAGAGGGATAGAGAAAAGAAAAGGAGAGAGAGAGAGAGAGAGAGAGAGAGAGAGAGCGAGGGACAGAGAGAGAGAGAGAGAGAGAGATATCTTTGAGTCTAATTGTCAATACCTTGTTTTCTCCTTAATCAAAACCATTGAACATTTTGCAACCAACCCCCATAAATCACAATAAACATCCATAACCATCCACCTCACCTTTTGGGAAATGGGGTGTCATTCTCCTAAAATTGCTTTCTGCTGATATTGGACATAATTTTTCCTTTTCGGGGCCCCAGAAAAATCTGGAAAATAGTTACATTTTAAGAAAGCAAGCATTAACATTTGTTGTCCAATCTCTATGGGCTATGAAATATGTAGGATTAAATAAAGTGTGATTGGAACAGTCTTAAACGCTGGACCAAGTGACCTGGCTGCTTCGAAGTTGTCCTGGTAGCAAGTTTTGAAGAAACTGTAACTGAGGTAGTCTGAGGCTGGATCTCTGGAACTACTTGCTTTGTCTTATTGATGTCTGCTGTTTTGCTTTGAAAACACATAAACTCTCACAGGTAGTATACATTTCTGCATTAACATATGTATGGAAAGTCTACTGTGCACAGACCAGTAAAAGATGATTCTTTGCTCTTTTGTTGAGCAAGTGAAAGACATCTGTCTTCCTTATGTTAGTTTGGACTGTATAACTGAACTATAATATCAATCTCCATCCAAGGAATATGAAAGGATAGTATGTAATAATCTGTTATGAGAAGAGAGAGCTCGCTGCCCAGACAGGTGGGCATTCCTGAGACTGCAGAGCGGGAGAGACCACCAATACTGTCCACCCCTTCCCACATCACTGGCCCAAGAGGAAACTGTATACAGCCTCTGGGAACCAGAAGATAGGGGCACTGGAATGGCAGACCCCCCCACAGTCCAGACACCACCCGGACCTGAAGGGAATTGGTCAACAGTTCTCTGCACCCAAATACCATGGGAGGGAGAGCTAAACTTGCAGAGAGGCAGACACGCCTGGGAAGCCAGAAGAGACTACACTCTGCCCACATTTGTGACTCCAGAGGAAAACACCTAACACCATCTAGGACCCCGGTGCACGGGGTCTCCAGGAAAAGGCGGTGCACCCCTCCTGGTTGCCGCCCTCACAGAGAGCTCAAAAGCAGCCCGCAATGAGCAACTTGAGCCGCAGGACCACAGGTAAGACCAACATTTCTGCTCCAAGCGACCTGACTGGTGGACTCAGGACACAGGCACATAGAAACAGCTGAAGACCAGTAGACAGGAAAGACTAGATGCCTGAAAGCAGAACACTCTATTCCCATAACTGGCTGAAAGAAAACAGGAAAACAGGTCTATAGCACTCCTGACACACAGACCTATAGAACGATGTAGCCATTGTGAGAAATAGCAGAACAAGGTAACACCAGAGAAAACCTGATGGCGAGAGTCAAGCACAGGAACCCAAGCAACAGAAACCAAGACTACATGACATCATCGGAGCACAATTCTCCCACCAAAGCAAACACGGAATATACAAACACACCAGAAAAGCAAGATCTAGATTTTAAATCACATTTGATCATGATGCTGGAGGACTTCAAGAAAGACATAAAGAACTCCCTTAGAGAAATGCAGGAAAACATAAATAAAAAAGTAGAAGCCTATAGAGAGGAATCACAAAAATCCCTGAAAGAATGCCAGGAAAACATAATCAAAGAGTTAAAAATGGAAATAGAAGCAATAAAGAAAGGACATAGGGAAACAGCCCTGGATATAGAAAACCAAAGGAAGAGACAAGGAGCCGTAGATACAAGCATCACCAACATAATAGAAGATATAGAAGAGAGAATCTCAGGAGCAGAAGATTCCATAGAAATCATCGACACAACGGTCAAAGACAATGTAAAACAGAAAAAGCTACTGGTCCAAAACATACAGGAAATCCAGGACTCAACGAGAAGGTCAAACCTAAGGATAATAGGTATAGAAGAGAGTGAAGACTCCCAGCTCAAAGGACCAGTAAATATCTTCAACAAAATCATAGAAGAAAACTTCCCTAACTTAAAGAAAGAGATGTCCATAAACATACAGGAATCCTACAGAACTCTAAATAGATTAGACCTGAAAAGAAACTCCTCCCATCACATAATAGTCAAAACAACAAATGCACAAAATAAAGAAAGAATATTAAAAGCAGCAAAGGAAAAAGGTCAAGTAACATATAAAGGCAGACCTATCAGAATCACACCAGACTTTTCGCCAGAGACTATGAAAGCCAGAAGATCCTGGACAGATGTCATACAGACCCTAAGAGAATACAAATGCCAGCCCAGGTTACTGTATCCTGCAAAACTCTAAATTAACATAGATGGAGAAACCAAGATATTCCATGACAAAACCAAATTTACACAATATCTTTCTACAAATCCAGCGCTTCAAAGGATAATAAATGGTAAAGCCCAACATAAGGAGGCAAGCTACACCCTAGAAAAAGCAAGAAACTAATCATTTTTGCAACAAAACAAAGAGAAGAAAAGCACACAAACATAACCTCACATCCAAATATGAATATAACAGGAAGCAATAATCACTATTCCTTAATATCTCTCAACATCAATGGTCTCAATTCTCCATAAAAAGACATAGATTAACAAAATGGATATGATATGAGGACCCTGCATTCAGCTGCCTACAAGAAACACACCTCCGAGACAAAGACAGACACTACCTCAGAGTGAAAGGCTGGAAAACAACTTTCCAAGCAAATGGTCGGAAGAAGCAAGCTGGAGTAGCCATTTTAATATCGAATAAAATAGATTTTCAGGGTTGGGGATTTAGCTCAGTGGTAGAGCGCTTGCCTAGCAAGCATAAGGCCCTGGGTTCGGTACCCAGCTCCGGAAAAAAAAAAAAGACAAAAAAAAATAGATTTTCAACTAAAAGTTATCAAAAAAGATAAGGAAGGACACTTTATATTCATCAAAGGAAAAATCCACCAAGATCAACTCTCAATCCTAAATATCTATGCTCCAAATACAAGGGAACCTACATACACAAAAGAAACCTTACTAAAGCTCAAAGCACACATTGCATCTCACACAATAATAGTAGGAGATTTCAACACCCCACTCTCATCAATGGACAGATCACGGAAACAGAAATTAAACAGAGACATAGACAGACTAAGAGAAATTATGAACCAAATGGACTTAACAGATATTTACAGAACATTCTATCCTAAAACAAAAGGATATACCTTTTACTCTCCACCTCATGGTACTTTCTCCAAAATTGACCATATAATTGGTCATAAAACAGGCCTCAACAGATACAGAAAGATAGAAATAATCCCATGTGTCCTATCAGACCACCACAGCCTAAAGTTGGTCTTCAATAACAATAAGGGAAGAACGCCCACATATACATGGAAGTTGAACAATGCTCTACTCAATGATAACCTGGTCAAGGAAGAAATAAAGAAAGAAATTAAAGACTTCTTAGAATTTATGAAAATGAAGGTATAACATACCCAAACTTATGGGACACAATGAAAGCTGTGCTAAGAGGAAAACTCATAGCTCTGAGTGCCTACAGAAAGGAACAGGAGAGAGCATATATCAACTGCTTGACAGCACACCTAAAAGCTCTAGAACAAAAAGAAGCAAATACACCCAGGAGGAGTAGAAGGCAGGAAATAATCAAACTCAGAGCTGAAATCAACCAAGTAGAAACAAAAAGGACCATAGAAAGAATCAACAGAACCAAAAGTTGGTTCTTTGAGAAAGTCAACAAGATAGATAAACCCTTAGCCAGACTAACGAGAGGACACAGAGAGTGTGTCCAAATTAACAAAATCAGAAATGAAAAAGGAGACATAACTACAGAATCAGAGGAAATTCAAAAAATCATCAGATCCTACTACAAAATCCTATATTTAACAAAACTTGAAAATCTGCCGGAAATGCACAATTTCCTAGACAGATACCAGGTACCGAAGTTAAATCAGGAACAGATAAACCAGTTAAACAACCCCATAACTCCTAAGGAAATAGAAGCAGTCATTCAAGGTCTCCCAACCAAAAAGAGCCCAGGTCCAGACGGGTTTAGTGCAGAATTCTATCTATCTTCATAGAAGACCTCATACCAATACTATCCAAACTATTCTACAAAATTGAAACAGATGGAGCACTACCGAATTCCTTCTATGAAGCCACAATTACTCTTTTATCTAAACCATACAAAGACCCAACAAAGAAAGAGAACTTCAGACCAATTTCCCTTATGAATATTGATGCAAAAATACTCAATAAAATTCTGGCAAACTGAATCCAAGAGCACATCAAAACAATCTTTCACCATGATCAAGTAGGCTTCATCCCAATCATGCAAGGATGGTTTAATATACAGAAAACCATCAGTGTAATGCATTATATAAACAAACTGAAAGAACAAAACCACATGATCATTTCATTAGATGCTGAGAAAGCATTTGACAAAATTCAACACCCCTTCATGATAAAAGTCCTGGAAAGAATAGGAATTCAAAGCCCATACATAAACATAGTAAAAGCCATATACAGCAAACCAGTTGCTAGCATTAACCTAAATGGAGAGAAACTTGAAGCAATCCCACTAAAATCAGGGACTAGACAAGGCTGCCCACTCTCTCCCTACTTATTCAATATAGTTCTTGAAGTTCTAGCCAGAGCAATCAGACAACAAAAGGAGGTCAAGGGGATACAGATTGGAAAGGAAGAAGTCAAAATATTACTATTTTCAGATGATATGTGCCACGCCCAACCTCGACCAGCAAGGAAGACACGACCAGAGGAGATCTTCTTCAAGCAGTTTTACTCAGGAACCTTGATACAATCCTCTGACCCCCGGGGAGCCCCCGCACCACACTTAAATAGCTAGCGCTGGCCAATCCTTGCAAGCCATGTGGGTCAAGCAGATAGGCTGTCACTATGTGGAAGCTAGCAGGCCAGGCAGGCATAGCCAAATAAGGACTTGTTTACTACAAGGAGCGCTCACCCTCACCATTGGGAGGGTGGAAGGCGGAAACCAGCGCCATCTTTGAGGCGCAGCACGTCGCAGCTCCCTACAGTTCCCCCTTTTTGTTTAATTAATCAAGCAGGCAAAGGCACCGCTGAGCGTGGCGACCCCCCCTGTCTTAGGATCATCCCTTCATTAAACCCGTCTTAGGACACCTCATCGCCCACAAGGTTCCATGCCTTAGGTAGAAGGGAAGTTGCCCGTCACTGGGCAGGGTCACTCACACGTACTCAGGGGTGAGGTCCAACTAGATCTTCTGAATGGCCGTAAGCCAGGCTTGAGGGGACTGTCCTGCTTCAGTGGCTGTAAATGCCTGTACCACCATAGCTGCGTGCTGCCTCTGAACAAACCTCATTCTACAGAGACACCACAGGCTCACTAGGGAGACCAGCAGCAAGAGTGCAGCTAGGGCTCCCATACCTGCCCACTCCCTCAGGTGATTCATAGCAGCAGCAATCCAAGATGACAATCCCGTAGCCAGTCTAGCATCCGCATGTGTGGAGTTCATAGTCACGATGGCTACACATAGCTGATCCATTAAGAAATCAAATTCTCCAGTCCAGTTACCTAGAAGATAACTTGACAACTGTTTAGACAAATTAGAGGAGTGGGCTTAAAGGTCATGACGTATCGGCATGAGTCTCGGGAACACCGATAGTATCCCCCACCGGGGCTCTGTTTGGACCAGCATTTGGGTCACACCGAGAATTGTCAGCAACAGCAGGATCTTCATTCATCCACAATGGATCTTGCCGGTCCTGAGGAAACACACAAACAGACCCTCTCGCCCATGCCAACATGGGATCTGGCCCATGCCATAAGCCAGTGATCACATCTTTCCATTTCATATAACCTTTCAACGTGCCCACCCGACACTGATGTTGGTCAGCGGCAGAGAGGCCATCATCATCCAAAATTAAAAAATTAAGAGTAAAAAGGGCTAAGGATATCTGTTCCTTAGGAGTTCTGCCATGGCCTATTCCCCATTTTTGTTTAATTACACATTCCTTCAAAGTACAATGTACTCACTCAACAATACCTTGTCCTTGGGGATTATAAGGCAGGCCATGGCTCAACTGCACATCCATCTGTTTACAAAAGGATTTGAAAGATTGGGCAGTGTACGCTGGGTCATTATCAGTTTTTAAGTGTTGAGGCTTTCCCCAAGCAGCCCAGGCTTCTAGGCAGTGTCCAATAACATTGCGTGTCTTTTCTCCACTCACAGGGGTAGCATGAATGACACCTGAACAAGTATCCACAGAAACATGAATGTATTTTAGAGTCCCAAATCCAAATATGTGAGTTACATCCATTTGCCAAATCTTTAAAGGCAGTAAGCCCCTGGGATTAACCCCCACACTAGGGGGATGATGGAAAGTGATAAACTGTTGACATCCTAAAACTATCTGTCGAGCATCTGCTCGAGACAGATGAAACTTCTGTTGTAAGGTTTTAGTAGGCACATGAAATTGTTGATGAAACTGTCGGGGTTGATCCAATGATGAGCTTAAGAAGATAAACTCCATTCGGGTACATCTATCCACAAGATCATTTCCCTCACTGAGAGGACCAGGCAAACCTGTATGAGCTCTAATATGTTGGACAAAAAACTTGTGACCTCTTTCCCAGATCAATTCCTGAAGTTCTCTCAGCAGCTGGCATACCGTACTGCTAATTTTAATAGGGCCAGCCACTTCTAATATCTTAACTGCATTAACAACATATGATGAATCAGAGAGCAAATTAAAGGCAAAAGAACAATTTTTAAACACTTCCAGCACAATTTTGAGTTCAATTACTTGTGGAGAGCCGGGTTGATATTGACACAAAATTGGCTCTTGATGGTCAACCATATAGGCTCCACAGCCATTTTTGGATCCATTTGTAAAAATGTTTGGCGTCCCCTGTATAGGAACACTGGAGGTAACCTTAGGAAAGATCACGGGATGTTCCTTAAAGAACGATAGCAAAGGGTGTTTTGGATAATGATTATCTATCTCTCCATGGAATCCACAGCATAATATAGCCCAATCATCCACAGTGCCACACAAGATCTTTATCTGCTGACCTGTATAGGGCACTATGATCGAGGTTGGGGAAACACCAAAAAATTGTATGCACTGTTGGATCCCATTCAGGGCTAATTGTGCAACTGCTGTAGGATAATACTCTACTGATCTAGCTGGAGAAGTTCTGGGATACACCCAAAGCAGAGGGCCATCTTGCCACAACAATCCTGTGGGCGGTATGTAGGTGGCTAGAATGCATAGCACAATGTCTGTACCCTCCTTCCATCGATGTAAAATTGCGCCTTGTAATCCTTTTTCAACGTTCTTTAAAGCTTCCCTTGCTTCATCAGTCGATTGTCTAGGAGAATCCAAGGCCGAATCTCCAACCAAAGTATTATACAATGGTTTTAATTCATAATTTGGTAATTTTAAATAACATCTGACCCAATTAATATCTCCTAGTAATTTTTGAAAATCATTAAGAGTCTTAAGATTATCTTTCCTCAATTCAACCTTCTGGGGGATAATGGTATAAAGACTTACTTTTGCTCCTAAATAATTTACAAGATTGTCCTTTTGTACCTTTTCAGGAGCAATAATCAATCCCCTACCTTCTAGCAATTTAACTAAATTTCCATATGCTAAATCTAAAATCTCTTCATTCTTTGCAGTTAAAAGGATATCATACATAAAACGGATGCATCTCAGCGCATGAAACTTCTGTCTTAATGAGGCGATGGCGTTGCCCACAAAAAGTTGACACATAGTAGGGCTATTGGCCATACTCTGTGGTAAAACCACCCATTCATATCTTTGATCAGGTTCTTCATGATTGCATGATGGAACAGTAAAAGCAAATCTTTCACTATCCCTTGGACAAAGAGGTATGGAGAAAAAGCAATCTTTTATATCAATCACTACAACAGGCCAATAGGCTGGCAGAGAGGATAAAAGAGGAAGCTCACGTTGCACTGGGCCCATGATTTGCATCTGTTGATTAATAACTTGTAAATCATGCAACAGTCTCCATTTCCCTGACTTCTTTTTAATCACAAATATTGAGGTATCCCAAGGTGACACTGATGGTTTTATATGCTTCATAGCCAGCTGTTCATCTACCAGGGCTTTAGCTGCGGCAAGCTTCTCAGAGGAAAGTGGCCACTGAGGAACCCACACCGGCTCCTCTGTTTTCAAGGTAATGGGAATGCCTTCCTCAGCAGCCCCTAGGAAAAACCCAGGTCTTGATTCCTTTCTCTCTGTTGGGCAGTTATAGGGCTAGTCCTACCATGCAGTTATTTCCCTATTCCTTTACCGGGAAAATAGCCCATATTTTTCATAATCTTTTGTGAAGTTTCAGAATACTCAGTGGTCAATTTGAAACCCATATCCTTCAGCAAATCTCCCTCCCCCAAAGGGAAATGGGCAAATCCAACACATAGGGTTGCATAACTCCTGAATGCCCTTCCTGATCTCTCCAACTCAGTTGTCTTGTACTCATATCAGGAGCTCTTACATAACCGAGACCTTGTAATGTTTGAGATGAGGCCTGTACTGGCCATCCAGAGGGCCAATCTTTCTTAGCTATTATACTTCTATCGGCCCCTGTATCCAACAGTCCTAGGATCCTTTTACCATCTACCCTTAGCTCCATTACTGGGCATTAGTCTAAACCCAAGGCTAAAAATGTAAGGTCAGAGCCTGTGGAACCGAAAACCTTCTCTCCCCTCTCTCTAGACTGGGCCACAACTCTTTCATGAAGCCTAGGCAAAAGTAATAGTTGGATTATTCTATCCCCAGGGGAAATGGCAGTAATCCATTTCGTGATTCTACCATGTTCTTGACCACCCCTGTATAATCTGGGTCAATAACTCCTGGATGGACATGTAGTCCTCTTAAAGCTGTAGATGATCTCCCTATAAGTAACCTTACTGTGCCAGGCTCAAGGGGTCCTTTAAAATCAGTTTCTACCAACTGGACCCCCATCTAAGGAGTTAGTATGAGTCTGGAGGTAGAGCGGAGGTCCAGTCCTGCGGAGCCCTTAGTGGCTCTCCTTGGCCCCTCGGATGGCGAAGGGACGGCCATCTCTTGTGACTCTGTTCTACATCCTGATTCTCGACTGCCCCATATATTTGTTGGCTCTGGGGTCGTGGGCCCCGCTGTCCGTTTTTTGGACATGCTCCACCAAAACCCGAGCTAAGAGGCTGCCCATTGATGTCTTTTACCAAGCGGCACTCATTAGCCCAATGGTTCCCCTTTTTGCACTTGGGGCACAGTCCTGGTTGCCTTGGGCGTTGGCCACTTCCTGTACTGACTAGACTTCTCCTTTCTGGACATTGCCCTTTTAGGTGCCCCTGTTTACCACGTGTAAAACACACTCCTGAGCTTCCTCCTTTTCTCTGCGTCATCTGCATAACAGCAGCTGCAAGTCCAGCATTAGTCAAAGGTCCCCCTATTTCTCTACAGACCTTCATCCAAGCTTCAAGTCCCTTGTTCTTGTAAGGAGTGGCCCGACATTCCTTTGTGCACTGTTCATAGGCCAACTATTTAATCAAGGGCATAGCAGTATCAGGGCTCCAAAGACTCTCCTCACTGCTTCCACTAATTGGGCTACAAAGTCAGAGAATGGTTCCATAGGTCCTTGAAGGATCTTGGTGAGGTTTCCACTCACTTCTCCCTTATTAGGTAAGGATTTCCATGCCTTTGTTGCAACTTCATTAATCTGCTGGTAAACCTGTCTTGGATACCCTGTCTGAGCATTGGCAAAGCGTTCCTGACACAGCAGCATATCCCTATCCCAGGCAGCCTGGCCGCCCCCCGCTGCCAAGTTAGCGGCAGCCTGTTCATTGGCAAACTCAATAAGAAAAGCTCTCCAGTCCAAATACTGTCCTGGACTAAGACAGGCCCGAGCGAGGTTAGTCCAATCACTAGGAGTCATGCAAAATCTGTGTAAGGCCTCAACCTGAGCTATGTTGAGGCCGTAATGCCATATGTCCTGACTGATTCCGCCAGGGACTTGATCACCTTAAAGTCTAAAGGCTCATGATACCTTTGTTGATTAGCATCCACATAAACAGGATAGGCCAGATGTAGTTCTGTGTGGACTGCCTTCCACACTTCTGGGCAGACTGTACTACCCGAAACTCTACTTCCTCCCTCTACAACATTGCAGGGAGGAGGAGTCGAGGGGAACCGCGCAGGAGGTTCATCCACCATTTTAGGCTTTTTCCTTTTCTTCTTCTGTCTATTCCTTAGAGACTATTTCTGCATTTGATCTATCAACTCTTGTAACTCTTCTTCTGAATCTGTTTCGTCTGTTTCCTCCTCTGTATCTGTCTTTTCTGAGTATGTCTCCTTTGCGCTTCCCTGCTTTACTGACCTCTCCTCTTGAAGCATTTCTAGGGCAGCTTGCCCCTTCTCTATAGCTGCCTGACAACATTTTTGATCCTCAAGGCAACTACGCACTAAGCGCCACACTGGATGGACCCCAGGTCTTAGAATCCCCTGTTCCCAGGCAAAATCAAGGTCTTTCCCTAATTTTTCCCAACTTGCCACAGTAAGATTACCAGAGACTGCGAACCAGGGTGCAATGGCATCGCATTCGCTCAGAAATCTCTCTGTGGTGCTCCTTTTTATTTTTAGTTTCTTTCGCTCAAACAGCTCTTGAAGAGCCAGAAAAATTGGATGAGACTGTGAGGTCCCCATGACAAAAACTTTCTACGCTGCTACAGCTAAATTCACTGCGCGTCTTGCTACTTTCGGTTCGATGCTGCCTGCGAACTTTACTTTCGATTCGCCGCTACCGAAAACTTTACTTGCTCACTACCCTGAGACTTTATAGCCGCTTATTTCCCGTGGTCCTTATGGTCCCACCTTACCTTGGGAACTTTCCAGCGCTGCCCTGACTGCAAGAAGTTCTGATCTCAGGAGGTCCCCATACGGGCCACCACTTGCCGTGCCCAACCTCGACCAGCAAGGAAGAAACGACCAGAGGAGATCTTCTTCAAGCAGTTTTACTCAGGAACCTTGATACAATCTTCTAACCCCAGGGAGCCCACGCACCACACTTAAATAGCTAGCTCTGGCCAATCCTAGCAAGCCACGTATGTCATGCAGATAGGCTGTCACTATGCAGAAGCTAGCAGGCCAGGCAGGTATAGCCAAATAAGGACTTGTTTACTACAAGGAGCACTCACCATTGGGAGGGTGGAAGGTGGAAACCAGCGCCATCTTTGAGGCACGGCACATCACAGCTCCTTACAGATATGATAGTAAATTTATGTAGGATGGTGTCACAGGTGAGGCAGGTACAGGATAGAAGGAGGCCTGTCATTGGAGGAGAAGGAAGGATGGGCAGGAGAGAAGTTTGAAGGAAGAGGAGGAGACTAGGAGAAAGGAGGAGACAGGAGAGAGGAGAGGGTGAAAAGCCATGGCAGGTGATGTTAATATTCTGCTCTGTGTATTTACAGGTTGTTATTAATGTTCCTAGGGATGGATGGTAAAGGGCTTTGTATGTTTAAGTGGGCAATTATATCTTGTCAATTGGATCTAAGATTATTATGTTGTGTGTTCTTTCATGTGAGGGTTTGAGTGTAGGAAAGTGTGCGGCTGGGATGTGTTTCTGCCCAGATATCTAGCAGATATCTTGGGACACCGCGGTGTGGACCTAGCGGGGTAAAAGACAACGATAATTTTTATTTTTATATTTGTACAACAACATATTTAAGTGATCCCAAAAGTTCCACAAGAAAACTACTAAAACTGATAAACAACTTCAGCAAAGTGGTTGGGTATAAAATTAACTCAAATAAATCAGTAGCGTTCCTCTACACAAAAGAGAAAAAAACTGAGAAAGAAATTAGGGAAACGACAGACTTCATAATAGTACCAAATAATATAAAATACCTCGGTGTGACTTTAACCAAGCAAGGAAAAGATCTGTACAATAAGAACTTCAAGACTCTGAAGAAAGAAATTGAAGAAGATATCAGAAGATGGAAAGAGCTCCCATGCTCATGGATTGGCAGGATTAATATAGTAAAAATGGCCATTTTTCCAAAAGCGATTCAATGCAATCCCCATCAAAATACCATTTCAATTCTTCAGAGAGTTAGACAGAACAATTGCAAATTCATCTGGAATAACAAAAAACCCAGGATAGCTAAAACTATCCTAAACAATAAAAGGTATTCTGGGGGAATCACTATCCCTGAACTCAAGCATTATTCCAGAGCAATAGTGATAAAAACTGCATGGTATTGATACAGAGACAGACAGATGGACCAGTGGAATAAAATTGAAGACGCAGAAATGAGCCCACACACCTATGGTCACTTGATTTTTTGACAAAGGAGCCAAAACCATCCAATGGAAAAAAGATAGCATTTTCAGCAAATGGTGCTGGTTCAACTGGAGGTCAGCATGTAGAAGAATGCAGATCGATCCATGCTTATCACCCTGTACAAAGCTTAAGTCCAAGTGGATCAAGGACCTCCACATCAAACCAGATACACTCAAACTAATAGAAGTAAAAGTGGGGAAGCATCTTGAACACATGGGTACTGGAAAAAATTTCCTGAACAAAACACCAATGGCCTATGCTGTAAGATCAAGAACCGACAAATGGGATCTCATAAAACTGGAAAGCTTCTGTAAGGAAAAGGACACTGTGGTTAGGACAAAATGGCAACCAACAGATTGGGAAAAGATTTTTACCAATCCTACAACAGATAGAGTCCTTATATCCAAAACATACAAAGAACTCAAAAAGTTAGACTGGAGGGAGACAAATAACCCTATTAAAATATTGAGGTTCAGCAGTAAACAAAGAATTCAGAGCTGAGGAATGCCATATGGCTGAGAAACACCTAAAGAAATGTTCAACATCTTTAGTCATAAGGGAAATCCAAATCAAAACAAGCCTGAGATTTCACCTCACACCAGTGAGAATGGCTAAGATCAAAAACCCAGGAGACAGCAAATGCTGGAAAGGATGTGGAGAAAGAGGAACACTCCCCCATTGTTGGTGGGATTGCAGACTGGTACAACCATTCTGGAAATCAGTCTGGAGGTTCCTCAGTAAATTGGACATTGAACTACCTGAGGACCCAGCTATACCTCTCTTGGGCATATACTCAAAAGATGCCCCAATATATAACAAAGACACATGCTCCACTATGTTCATAGTTATAATAGCCAGAAGCTGGAAAGAACCCAGATGCCCTTCAACAGAGGAATGGATACAGAAAATGTGGTACAATTACACAATGGAATATTATTCAGCTATCAAAAACAATGACTTTATCTAATCTAAAATTCATGGGCAAATGGATGGAACTAGAAAATACCACTCTTAGTGAGGTAACCCAATCACAGAAAAACACATATAGTATGCACTCATTGATAATTGTTATTAGCCCAAATACTTGAATTACCATAGATGCACAGAACACATGAAACTCAAGAGTGATGACCAAAATGCAAATGCTTCACTCCTTCTTTAAAAGGGGAACAAGAATACCCTTGGCAGGGAATAGGGAGGCAAAGTTTAAACCAGAATCAGAAGGAACACCCATTCAGAGCCTGCCCCACATGTGGCCCATACATACACAGTCACCCAATTAGATAAGATGGATGAAGCAAAGAAGTGCAGGCTGACAGGAACCGGATGTAGATCTCTTCTGAGAGACACAGCCAGAATACAGCAAATACATAGGCGAATGCTAGCAGCAATCCACTGAACTGAGAACGGGACACCCGATGAAGGAATCAGAGAAAGGAGTGCAAGAGCGTGAAGGGGCTCGAGACCCCATATGAACAACAATGTCAACCAGCCAGCACTTCCAGGGACTAAGTCACTACCCAAAGACTATACATGGACTGACCCTGGACTCCAACCTCATAGGTAGCAATGAATAGCCTAGTAAGAGCACCAGTGGAAGGGGAAGCCCTTGGTCTTGCCAAGACTGAACCCCTAGTGAATGTGATTGTTGGGCGGAGGATGGGGAGGGGAACACACATATAAAAGGGGAGAGGGAGGGGTGAGAGGGATGTTGGCCCAGAAACTGGGAAAGGGAATCACAATCGAAATGTAAATAAGAAATACTCAAGTTAATAAAGAGAAAAACAAAACAAAACAAAACAATCATTCACCAGATCAAGTAGGCTTTATCCCAGGCATGCAGGGATGGTTTAATATATGGAAAACCATCAACGTAATGCATTAGATAAACAAACTGAAAGAACAAAACCACATGATCATTTCATTAGATGCTGAGAAAGCATTTGACAAAATTCAACACCCCTTCATGATAAAAGTCCTGGGAAGAATAGGAATTCAAGGTCCATACCTAAACATAGTAAAAACCATATACAGCAAACCAGTAGCTAACATTAAACAAAATGGAGAGAAACTTGAAGCAATCCCACTAAAATCAGGGACTAGACAAGGCTGCCCACTTTCTCCCTACTTATTCAATATAGTTCTTGAAGTTCTAGCCAGACAACAAAAGGAAATCAAAGCAATACAGATTGGAAAAGAAGAAATCAAAATATCACCTTTTGCAGATGATATGGTAGTATATTTAAGTGATCCCAAAAGTTCCACCAGAGAACTACTAAAGCTGATAAACAACTTCAGCAAAGTGGCTGGGTATAAAACTAACTCAAAAAAATCAGTAGCCTTCCTCTACAAAAGAGAAACAAGCCGAGAAAGAAATTACGGAAACGACAGTCTTCATAATAGTACCAAATAATATAAAATACCTCGGTGTGACTTTAACCAAGCAAGTGAAATATCTGTATGATAAGAACTGCAAGTCTCTGAAGAAAGAATTGAAAAAGGTCTCAGAAGATGGAAAGATCTCCCATGCTCATGGATTGGCAGGATTAATACAGTACAAAGGGCCATTTTACCAAAAGCGATCTACAGATTCAATGCAATCCTCATCAAAATACCATTCCAGTCTACAGAGAGGAATCACAAAAAATCCCTGAAAGAATTCCAGGAAAACACAATCAAACAGTTGAAGGAATTAAAAATGGAAATAGAAGCAATCAAGAAAGAACACATGGAAACAACCCTGGATATAGAAAACCAAAAGAAGAGACAAGGAGCCATAGATACAAGCTTCACCAACAGAATACAAGAGATAGAAGAGAGAATCTCAGGAGCAGAAGATTCCATAGAAATCATTGACTCAACTGCCAAAGATAATGTAAAGCAGAAAAAGCTACTGGTCCAAAACATACAGGAAATCCAGGACTCAATGAGAAGATCAAACCTAAGGATAATAGGTATAGAAGAGAGTGAAGACTCCCAGCTCAAAGGACCAGTAAATATCTTCAACAAAATCATAGAAGAAAACTACCCTAACCTAAAAAAAGAGATACCCATAGGCATACAAGAACCCTCAGAACTCCAAATAGATTGGACGAGAAAAGAAACACCTCCCTTCATATAATAGTCAAAACACCAAACACAAAAAATAAAGAAAGAATATTAAAAGCAGTAAGGGAAAAAGGTCAAGTAACATATAAAGGCAGACCTATCAGAATCACACTAGACTTTTCGCCAGAGACTATGAAAGCCAGAAGATCCTGGACAGATATCATACCGACCCTAAGAGAACAAAAATGGCAGCCCAGGTTACTGTATCCTGCAAAACTCTCAATTTACATAGATGGAGAAACCAAGATATTCCATGACAAAACCAAATTTACACAATATCTTTCTACAAATCCAGCACTACAAAGGATAATAAATGGTAAAGCCCAATATAAGGAGGCAAGCTCTACCCTAGAAGAAGCAAGAAACTAATCGCCTTGGCAACAAAACAAAGAGAAGAAAAGCACACAAACATAACCTCATGTCCAAATATGAATATAACAGGAAGCAATAATCACTATTCCTTAATATCTCTCAACATCAATGGCCTCAACTCCCCAATAAAAAGACATAGATTAACAAACTGGATACTCAACGAGGACCCTGCATTCTGCTGCCTACAGGAAACACACCTCAGAGACAAAGACAGACACTACCTCAGAGTGAAAAGCTGGAAAACAACTTTCCAAGCAAATGGTCGGAAGAAGCAAGCTGGAGTAGCCATTCTAATATCAAATAAAATCAATTTTCAACTACAAGTCATCAAAAAAGATAAGGAAGGACACTTTATATTCATCAAAGGAAAAATCCACCAAGATGAACTCTCAATCCTAAATATCTATGCTCCAAATACAAGGGAACCTACATACATAAAAGAAACCTTACTAAAGCTCAAAACACACATTGCACCTCACACAATAATAGTAGGAGATTTCAACAGCCCACTCTCATCAATGGACAGATCATGGAAACAGAAATTAAACAGAGACGTAGACAGATTAAGAGAAGTCATGAACCAAATGGACTTAACAGATATTTATAGAACATTCTATCCTAAAGCGAAAGGATATACCTTCTTCTCAGCTCCTCATGGTACTTTCTCCAAAATTGACCATATATTTGGTCAAAAAACAGGCCTCAACAGGTACAGAAAGATAGAAATAATCCTATGCGTGCTATCAGACCACCATGGCCTAAAGCTGGTCTTCAATAACAATAAGGGAAGAATGCCCACATATATGTGGAAGATGAACATTGCTCTACTCAATGATAACCTGGTCAAGGAAGAAATAAAGAAAGAAATTAAAGACTTTTTAGAATTTAATGAAAACGAAGGTATACCATACCCAAACTTATGGGACACAATGAAAGCTGTGCTAAGAGGAAAACTCATAGCTCTGAGTGCCTGCAGAAAGAAACAGGAAAGAACATGTGTCACCAGCTTGACAGCACACCTAAAAGCTCTAGAACAAAAAGAAGCAAATACACCCAGGAGGAGTAGAAGGCAGGAAATAATCAAACTCAGAGCTGAAATCAACCAAGTAGAAACAAAAAGGACCATAGAAAGAATCAATAGAACCAAAAGTTGGTTCTTTGAGAAAATCAACAAGATAGGTAAACCCTTAGCCAGACTAACGAGAGGACACAGAGAGTGGGTCCAAATTAATAAAATCAGAAATGAAAAGGGAGACATAACTACAGATTCAGAGGTAATTCAAAAAATCATCAGATCTTAGTATAAAAGCCTATATTCAACAAAAGTTGAAAATCTGCAGGAAATGGACAATTTCCTAGACAGATACCAGGTACCGAAGTTAAATCAGGAACAGATAAACCAGTTAGACAACCCCATACCTCCTAAGGGAATAGAAGCAGTCATTCAAGGTCTCCCAACCAAAAAGAACCCAGGTCCAGACGGGTTTAGTGCAGAATTCTATCAGACCTTCATAGAAGACCTCATACCAATATTATCCAAACTATTCCACAAAATTGAAACAGAAGGATCACTACCGAATTCCTTCTATGAAGCCACAATTACTCTTTTACCTAAACCACACAAAGACCCAACAAAGAAAGAGAACTTCAGACCAACCTCCCTTATGAATATCAACGCAAAAATACTCAATAAAATTCTGGCAAACCGATCCAAGAGCACATCAAAACAATCATCCACCATGATCAAGTAGGCTTCATCCCAGGCTTGCAGGGATGGTTTAATATATGGAAAACCATCAACATGATCCATTATATAAACAAACTGAAAGAACAAAACCACATGATCATTTCATTAGATGCTGAGAAAGCATTTGACAAAATTCAACACCCCTTCATGATAAAAGTCCTGGGAAGAATAGGAATTCAAGGCCCATACCTAAACATAGCAAAAGCCATATACAGCAAACCAGTGGCTAACATTAAATTAAATGGAGAGGAACTTGAAGCAATCCCACTAAAATCAGGGACTAGACAAGGCTGCCCACCCTCTCCCTACTTATTCAATATAGTTCTTGAAGTTCTAGCCAGAGCAATCAGACAACAAAAGGAGGTCAAGGGGATACAGATTGGAAAAGAAGAAGTCAAAATATCACTATTTGCAGATGATATGATAGTATATTTAAGTGATCCCAAAAGTTCCACCAGAGAACTACTAAAGCTGATAGACAACTTCAGCAAGTGGCTTGGTATAAAATTAACTCAAATAAATCATTAGCCTTCTTCTACACAAAAGAGAAACAAGCCGAGAAAGAAATTAGGGAAACGACAGCCTTCATAATAGACCCCAATAATATAAAGTACCTCGGTGTGACTTTAACCAAGCAAGTAAAAGATGTGTACAATAAGAACTTCAAGACTCTGAGGAAAGAAATTGAAGACCTCAGAAGATGGAAAGAGCTCCCATGCTCATGGATTGGCAGGATTAATATAGTAAAAATGGCCATTTTTCCAAAAGCGATCTACAGATTCAATGCAATCCCCATCAAAATACCATTTCAATTCTTCAGAGAGTTAGACAGAACAACTTGCAAATTCATCCGGAATAACAAAAAACCCAGGATAGCTAAAACTATCCTCAACAAGTAAAGGACATCTGGGGGAATCACTATCCCTGAACTCAAGCAGTATTACAGAGCAGTAGTGATAAAAACTGCATGGTATTGATACAGAGACAGACAGATAGACCAGTGGAATAAAATTGAAGACGCAGAAATGAGCCCACACACCTATGGTCACTTGATTTTTGACAAAGGAGCCAAAACCATCCAATGGAAAAAAGATAGCATTTTCAGCAAATGGTGCTGGTTCAACTGGAGGTCAGCATGTAGAAGAATGCAGATCGATCCATGCTTATCACCCTGTACAAAGCTTAAGTCCAAGTGGATCAAGGACCTCCACATCAAACCAGATACACTCAAACTAATAGAAGTAAAAGTGGGGAAGCATCTTGAACACATGGGTACTGGAAAAAATTTCCTGAACAAAACACCAATGGCCTATGCTGTAAGATCAAGAACCGACAAATGGGATCTCATAAAACTGGAAAGCTTCTGTAAGGAAAAGGACACTGTGGTTAGGACAAAATGGCAACCAACAGATTGGGAAAAGATCTTTACCAATCCTACAACTGATTGAGGCGTTTTATCCAAAATATACAAAGAACTCAAGAAGTTAGACCACAGGGAGACAAATAACCCTATTAAAAAATGTGGTTCAGAGCTAAGCAAAGAATTCAGAGCTGAGGAATGCCAAATGGCTGAGAAACACCTAAAGAAGTGTTCAACATCTGTAGTCATAAGGGAAATGCAAATCAAAACAAGCCTGAGATTTTACCTCACACCAGTGAGAATGGCTAAGATCAGAAACTCGGTGACAGCAGATGCTGGAGAGGATGTGGAGAAAGAGGAACACTCCTCCATTGTTGGTGGGATTGCAGACTGGTACAACCATTCTGGAAATCAGTCTGGAGGTTCCTCAGAAAATTGGACATTGAACTGCGTGAGGATCCAGCTATACCTCTTTTGTGCGTATACCCAAAAGATGCCCCAACCTATAAAAAAGACACGTGCTCCACTATGTTCACAGCAGCCTTATTTATAATAGCCAGAAGCTGGAAAGAACCCAGATGCCCTTCAACAGAGGAATGGATACAGAAAATGTGGTACATCTACACAATGGAATATTACTCAGCTATCAAAAACAATGACTTATAAAATTCGTAGGAAAATGGTTGGAACTGGAAAATATCATCCTGAGTGAGGTAACCCAATCACAGAAAAACACACATGGTATGCACTCATTGATAAGTGTCTATTAGCCCAAATGCTTGAATTACCCTAGATGCCTAGAACAAATGAAACTCAAGACGGATGATCAAAATGTGAATGCTTCACTCCTTCTTTAAAAGGGGAACAAGAATACCCTTGGCAGGGAATAGAGAGGCAAAGATTAAAACAGACACAGAAGGAACACCCATTCGAGCCTGCCCCACATGTGGCCCATACATATACAGCCACCCAATTAGACAAGATGGATGAAGTAAAGAAGTGCAGGCAGACAGGAGCCAGATGTAGATCTCTCCTGATAGACACAGCCAGAATACAGCAAATATAGAGGCGAATGCCAGCAGCAAACCACTGAACTGAGAACGGGACCTCCGTTGAAGGAATCAGAGAAAGAACTGGAAAGCTTGAAGGGGCTCGACACCCCATATGAACAACAATGTCAAGCAACTAGAGCTTCCAGGGACTAAGCCATTATCTAAAGACTATACGTGGACTGACCCTGGACTCTGACCTCATAGGTAGCAGTGAATATCCTAGTAAGATCACCAGTGTAAGGGGAAGCCCTGGTTCCTGCTAAGACTGAACCCCCAGTGAACGTGATTGTTTGGGGGAGAGGGGCAATGGGGGGAGGATGGGTAGGGGAACACCCATAAAGAAGCGGAGGGGAGGGGCTAGGGGGATTTTGGCCGGTAAACCGGGAAAGGGAAGAACACTCGAAATGTAAATAAGAAATACTCAAGGTAATAAAAAAAATTATCCCAATCTACACATTAAAATGGCCTATAGTATAGAAAAAAATACCATTCCAATTCTTCAGAGAGTTAGACAGAACACTTTGCAAATTCATCCGGAATAACGAAAAACCCAGGATAGCTAAAACTATCCTTAACAAGTAAAGTACTTCTGGGGGAATTGCTATCCCTTAACTCAAGCAGTATTACAGAGCAGTAGTGATAAAAACTGCATGGTATTGGTACAGAGACAGACAGATAGATCAGTGGAATAAAATTGAATTCCCATAAATGAACCCACCCACCTATGGGCACTTGATTTTTGACAATGGAGCCAAAACCATCCAATGGAAAAAAGATAGCATTTTCAGCAAATGGTCCTGGTTCAACTGGAGGTCAGCATGTAGAAGAATGCAGATCGATCCATGCTTATCACCCTGTACAAAGCTTAAGTCCAAGTGGATCAAGGACCTCCACATCAAACCAGATACACTCAAACTAATAGAAGAAAGGTGGGGAAGAATCTCGAACAGATGCGTACTGGAGAAAATTTCCTGAACAAAACACCAATGGCCTATGCTGTAAGATCAAGAACCGACAAATGGGATCTCATAAAACTGCAAAGCTTCTGTAAGGAAAAGGACACTGTTGTTAGGACAAAACGACAGCCAGCAGATTGGGGAAAGATCTTTACCAATCCTACAACAGATAGAGGCCTTATATCCAAAATATACAAAGAACTCAAGAAGTAAGACCGCAGAGAGACAAATAACCCTATTAAAAAATGGGGTTCAGAGGTAAACAAAGAATTCAGAGCTGAGGAATGCCTTATGGCTGAGAAACACCTAAAGAAGTGTTCAACATCTTTAGTCATCAGGGAAATGCAAATCAAAACAACCCTGATATTTCACCTCACACCAGTGAGAATGGCTAAGATCAGAAACTCGGGTGACAGCAAATGCTGGCGAGGATGTGGAGAAAGAGGAACACTCCCCCACTGTTGGTGGGACTGCAAACTGGTACAACCATTCTGGAAATCAGTCTGGAGGTTCCTCAGAAAATTGGACATTGACCTACCTGAGGACCCAGCTATACCTCTCTTGGGCATATACCCAAAAGATGCCCCAACATATAAGAAAGACCCATGCTCCACTATGTTCATCGCAGCCTTATTTATAATAGCCAGAAGCTGGAAAGAACCCAGATGCCCTTCAACAGAGGAATGGATACAGAAAATGTGGTACAACTACACAATGGAATATTATTCAGCTATCAAAAACAATGACTTCATGAAATTCATGGGCAAATGGATGGAACTGGATAATACCATCCTGAGTTAGGTAACCCAATCACAGAAAAACACACATGGTATGCACTCATTGATAGGTGGCTATTAGCCCAAATGCTTCAACTACCCTAGATGCATAGAACACATGAAACTCAAGAAGGATGACCAAAATGTGAATGCTTCACTCCTTCTTTAAAGGAGAACAAGAGTACCCTTGGCAGGGAATAGGGAGGCAAAGTTTAGAAAAGAGGCAGCAAAGAAGTGCAGGGTGACTGGAACCGGATGTAGATCTCTCTTAGAGCCACACCCGGAATACAGCAAATACATAGGCAAATGCCAGCAGCAATCCACTGAACTGAGATCGGAACCCCCGTTGAAGGAATCAGAGAAAGGTCTGGAAGAGCTTGAAGGGGCTCGAGACCTCATATGTGAAAGACTCCCAGAGTGGGGAGACCCTCCCTCAAGTCTCAGGATGACGCAACCCCCCAAGAACTCACACAAGTCCGTCCTTGTTGTAATCACATGAGGTTTATGGATAGCAACCAGTGCACTGGGGTCGAGACTCGTATCCCATGCAGGGGCAGTGGAGTTCTTCTCCGAAAGGCTGGGAGACGAGGTATTTAAAGGGAGAAACCACAACTCGAGGGGGCAGGGATGGCGTCATTGGAAAGTGTGTAGAATAACAGTGAAAAATCACAAGGAAGAACTCTCTGTCCCCCAAGATTGTTTCCTAGGAGAAGCTGTCTCCTACTTCTCAGATTGTTTAACTTCATGGCCCGCTAGTTCCTAGGAGAAGTTGTTTCCTGCTTCTCAAGATTGTTCTCTAAGATTTATGGTCAGCTAGTTTCTGGGAGAAAGCTGTTGAGCTGGCCAATGTAATTATCCATTCTATAGCCCTAGGAGAGGCTTCTTGGAACATACAATTCTGGGGCCTAACCTGTTTTTTTTTTTCTGCTCTAAACTTTGTGTCTAGGGGGGCAACTTTAAAACTTT
The DNA here is from genome assembly GCF_011064425.1 of Rattus rattus. NCBI lineage: Eukaryota > Metazoa > Chordata > Mammalia > Rodentia > Muridae > Rattus > Rattus rattus. The sequence goes on from NC_046158.1 coordinate 100,573,075, forward strand.
TATCTTTCAATATGAACAACAATGCCAAACAACCAGAACTTCCAGGTACTAAACCACTACCCAAAGACTATACATGGACTGACTCTGGACTCCAACCTCATAGGTAGCAATGAATATCCTAGCAAGAGCAACAGTGGAAGGGGAAGCCCTTGTTCCTGCCAAGACTAAACCTCCAGTGAATGTGATTGTTTGGGGGAGTGTGGTAATGGGGGGAGGATGGGAGGGGATGCACATATAGAAGGGGGGAGGGGTTAGGGGATGTTGACCCGAAATTGGGAAGGGGAATAATAATCAAATGTAAATAAGAAATACTCAAGTTAATAAAGATAAAAAAAAAAAAGAAAAGTATGAAGTAAAGAAATGCAGGCTGACAGGAACAGGATATCTCTCCTGAGAGACACGGCCAGAATATGACAAATATATAGGCGAAAGCCAGCAGCAAACTACTGAACTGAGAATGGGACTCCCATTGAAGGAATCAGGGAAGGGACTGAAAGAGCTGAAGGGGCTCGAGACCCCATATGAACAACAATGCCAACCAACCAGAACTTCCAGGACTAAGCCACTACCCAAAGACTATACATGGACTGACCCTGGGCTCCAACTGCATAGGTAGCAATGAATAGCCTAGTAAGAGCACCAGTGGAAGGGGAAGCCCTTGCCCTTGCCATGGCTGGACCCACACTGAATGGCATTCTTTTGGGGAGAGCAGTAATGGGGGGAGGAGGGGGAGGGGAACACCCATATAGAAGGGGAGGGGGAGATGTTAGGGGGATCTGGGAAAGGGAATAACATTTGAAATGTAAATACGAAATACCCAATTTCATATAGACAAAAAAAAATAAATAAAAAGAAAAGATTTCTTGGGGCTGGAGAGATGGCTCAGTGGTTAAGAGCGCTGACTGCTCTTCCAGAGGTCCTGAGTTCAATTCCCAGCAACCACATGGTAGCTCACAACCATCTGTAATGGGATCTGATGCCCTCTTCTGGTGTGTCTGAGGACAGCAACAGTTTACAGTGTACTTACATAAAACAAATAAATAAATATTTAAAACAGAGAAAACAAAAAAAAATAATATGTTATGAGGACTTTGTAGCCAACAAGATTTTTTGGATATTGTCTTAGTTATGGTTTTTACTGCTGTGAACAGAGTCCATACCCAATGCTACTTTTATAAAGACAATATTTAGTTGGGCTGGCTTATAGGTTCAGAAGTTCAGTCTATTATTATCAAAGTGGAAGCATGGCAACATCTAGGCAGACATAATGCAGGAGGAGCTGAGAGTTCTACATCTTCATCTGAAGGTTGCTAGTAGACTGGCTTCCAGGCAGCTAGGAGGAGGGTTTTAAATACCATGCCCACATCAAGCCACTTCCTTCAACAAGACCACACCTTCTCCAACAAGGTCATACCACCAAATAGTGCCTCTCCCTTGGCCAAGCATATTTTAAACCACTATTGCTATGTATAGATTTTTAAGTCATGCCAGCTTCAGAGATTTTCTATCTAGAGGCAACAGGGTATATATTACCTACCTGCTGATCTTGTAATTTCTTTCTTTCTGTCTATAGTCAAGATCTTCATGGGTCTCTCCCTGCCATATCGGATGTTTATCAATTTGGATGAAATCCAGTTTTTCTTCTACTGTAGAAATATATACAAAGCCTCTCCCCTCCATTCAGAAGTAAAGACATTCTTAATATATACAAGCTGGCTTAGTTCAGCAGGTTTTTCCACAGTCCAATGTTTCTTAGCAGCTGATGTTTTTTGTTCATTAGCATTCAAGCAATTCAAAGTCAATAATGCACTGTGTAATCTATCTCTGGGGATCTTTTTACCCAGTTCTGTTTGATAAGCATCTCTTTTAAAGTACAATAGGGACAG